>NC_077229.1:393733884-393918884 GCF_027887165.1 Monodelphis domestica
GGATCCCTTTTCAATACAACAGCCTTCGAACACTTTAACAGAGCCATAATGTTTCCTCCTGACTTTTCTCCAATATAAACATTCTCAGTTCCTTTTTTTTAAATCCTTACCATCCATCTTAGAATGAATACTGAGTATTGGGTCCAAGGCAGAATAGCAGTAAAGGCTAGGCAATGAAAAGTTAAGGGACTTGCCCAGGGTCACACACTTGGATCGTAGATCAGATTGGAACCTAGGACCGCCCATCTCTAGGTCTGGCCCTCAATCCACTGAGTCACCCAACTGCCCCCATTCTCAGTTCCTTTAATCCATCCACATAGTACAGGGACACAATGTTCTTCACAATACTGATTGCATTTCTTTAGACATTCTTTAGTAACCATAGTTATCTTAGAATTAAAACAATTCTATAATCTATGTTAAGAAACAATATTCTCAGACATTTCTTATTGAATTCAATTGAATTAATAATGTTACTTTGTTTTAAGACTCTTTCTTATCTTATCATTAACCAAAACCCCAAATCTTCCAACATGGTAAAAGGAAAAGCCTATACAACTCTTCATGATCTTTGCAAACTAAAGTCAAGTATCTAAATGCTGCGATATTGTTTTAACTTAGAAAGCAATTACAGTACTCAAAACACAATAGAGGATTTAATGCTCCACTGTCAAATATCTCTTCAAAAATTTTATCATTGATCGTCATGAAAACATCAATTTATTCATCATTCTTTTTAATTGGTTACTATATATAGGACATATATTGTATGTAATGGCTTCAAAATTAGAAATCAAACAGTTTCTAACCTCAGAAGCTCATATTCTCTGGATGAGGAAGGGAAACATGCATATGCATAAGTAAAATTTAAAAATAAATTCAATGATTTGATGTAGAAAACACAAGTAACTAGGAAGATGATATTGTTATCAAATGTTCATATTACACAAAGTTAGGAGATATAACTTACATTAGGTGATATTCCAAAAAAAAAGTTTTAAATTAGGAAAGATGATCTGAATGCAACAAGATTAAATTTAATAAGTATATATATGTATATATATATATATATATTTAAGTTTGTAAACCTTAAAATTTCTTAGACTTATAAATGTTGGAAATTTCATCATTGGGAAATTTCATACTTGAAAAATTTCCTATTGATAGTAGGAACTCTATTGGAATGTGAACCCCATTGGCATGGGAGGTTCCTCCTCCTCCCTTCTTAAGATTACTTTAGGACAGAAACCTTTTGCTGAACAATGGAAAGGGCTTTGACCTATGCTTAAGCATAGAACAGGAAGTTCTTTGAGTCATGATTGATTTTAGAATTGATACAATAGAGATACTTGGAATGACAGAACCAGGTCTTTGAAAATACAATTTCCACCCCACTCAGTCCTAACAGGATTTAGGAAGGGCTGCAGCAAAGGATCAAGATTTAATTATTGACAATATGACCTTCAACAGATATGTGCAAAGCCACAGACCTCTGGGCGGTCCTGGGTTAAGTTAGAGCCACTATTGGCACAGGGAAGACATGGACAGTGATTGGTAGATGTGAGAACTGAGGGTAGGGAACTTGGATGGTTTCCTTAAAGATACAGGAGTCTGAGGACTGAGGGGAGTGGTTGGAGAGGTTTTTGGTCTGAGAGGTGGTGCTTTGAGAGTTGGCTCTGAAGGAAGATGAAGATGGGGGCCCCTGAGACTGTTTCTCCATTTTGGTCACGTGAGTAATAGGGACTGATCTCCTTTCTTTGCCTCAGCTATCTAAGGGCTTGGGCCTTTTGGCCCAGCCTAAACAGAAGGGGTATTTAAGCCCTATTCCCTTCTCTCCCCTTTCTCTCTCCCTCTCTCTCTCTATCTCATACCTTTCTTCATCCTGTTTGTAATTAAACTCCATAAAAGGTTGACTGCTGAATTGAGTTTTCATTTAGGAATTACATAGCTGAATTCCTTGGTGACCTCAAATTAATATATATCAGTCTTTTAAAGTGATTTCCTTGTCACAAGTTATATACTTTGAATTAAAAAACTCAACTGTACAAGCAAGGAATATACAAAAACTCAAATGTACAAGCAAGTTATAACTACAAAATAATTTGTGTAAAAAAGGATTCAAGATTTTAGGAGATTTCAATAACTATATGTATCAGAATATAACTTGGCAGATAAAATTATGACCATGAGCTTAATTTACATTAATATAAGTAAGGTGTTCAGAGAAAGGGACGTCAGAGTTCAATCTGAACACATCTAAACTACTTTGTCTAGCTCCATCACATTTTAAAAGACATGTTGGCAAACTAGTTTTATTCTAGAAAAATAGGATAGTATGAAGATTCAATAAATTGACTATTTATTACTATGTGTTAATATTAATTATTAGTATTAAGATTAATTAATATGTGCCAGGTACTGTGTTAAATACTAGTTAAACAATGAAAGTATAAACAATAAACAAACAAATAATTATAAGAGTTTCTTCCCTTAAGGAACTTAAAAGCAAATGATGTAAGGAAACATGTAGGAGAGTAAAGACCAGGGAAAAACATTTTGGATAGGAAAGTACAAACAATGATGATTAGAGCCCTGGGAAAATTAATTGAAGTATGCTTTCCTGGGATAGTTTTGTTGATTTTATTACTATTCTTTTAGAGGGGAAAAGAGGAGAAATTTTCATGGCAGGATGAAGAAACATAGAGTGGAATGGTGTGAAAGTGACCAGAGGGAAATCCAGAAGAGGAATGGGCTCAAATCCTATTAGTTTTTGAGAATTCTAATCATCCCAGAGATGGATAATTGGAAAAGGGGCAATTTACTCATGGAGCAAGAGCAAAAGATAATAGCTGGACAGTCAAAGTGATGTACAAATATCCAAGTAATGTTAAAAGGTTAATAGAAAAAAACTTTCAATCACTTTGGAGATTTATGGGACTATATACACGAGTTTCACATTGTTAGAAAGCACAGATTGATTATAAACTGAACCATTCAAAGGAATATTGCCATTGATAAGAACATGGGTCTCTTGAAATATGAAAATATAAGTAATATAAAAAGAAGGTATTGGAATTGTTTTGCTGGATTCTAGAGGAAAAAAAGTATTGATTGATGAAAGTTCTAAAAACAAGATTTTACTATAATAATGATTAATATTTTCTTCTATATTGAAGCTCTAAAAATGAAATGAGTATACTCAGTTTAAGATGTAGAAAGTTAGAATTTAGAGCCAAACAAGAGTTAGAGAGCATTATAAAATATAAAATGGATAATTTTAATCATATTAAGTTAAAAGACTTTTAAACAAAACAAATGCAACCAAGATTGGATGGAAAGCAGAAAGATAGGGGAAAAAAATTACAGCAAATATGCCTGAGAAGGGCTTATTTCTCAAAAATGTAGAGAATTAAATAAACCTTATAAAAATGAAAGTCATTCTCTAGTTGATAAATGCTCAATGTATATGAATAGGCAGTTTTCAGAAGAAGGCATCAAAGACATCTAAAGTCATATGAAAAAATGCTCCAAATCACTTTTGATTAGAGAAATGTAAATTAAAATTACTTTGACTACAACCTCACTCCTAATTCTTTGGTTAATATGACAAGAAAAGGAAAATTATAAATTTTAGAAGGAATGTGGGAAATTAGAACACATACATTGTTGGTGAAGTTGCAATCTGATCCAACCATTCTGAAATGAATTTAGAACTATGCTCAAAGGATTCTAAAGCCATGAATATCCTTTGATTTATCAATACTATTACTACATTTGTATCCCAAGAAAATAAAAAAGAGGGAAAGGACCTATTTGTAGAAAAAATATATTTATTCCAGCTCTTTTTGTGGTAGCAAAGAATTGGAAATTATGGGTCTATCCATCAGTTGGGGAATAGTTTAACAAGTTGTAGTATATGATTGTAGTGGAATACTATTGAACAACAAGAAATGACAAGCAAGATGATTTCAGAAAAATCTAGAGACACCTAACATGATACAATGTGAAGTAAGCAGAACCAGAACAACGTTGTATACAGTGACAGCAATATTTTTGATGAACAACTATGAATGTCAATTAAGTAATCTAAAATAATCCCAAAGATTCATGATGAAAAATGCCATCTTCCCTCCAAGAAAGAACTGATGGAGTCTGTTTATATATTGAAACATAATAGATTTCACTTTCTTTTTAAAAAAAATTGAGATCTCTTCCACAAAACAACTAATATTGAAATATATTTTACATGATTGGACATCTAAAGATAGACAGATAGATAGATACATTTATATATCAGATTACTTACCATCTCAGGGAGGAGCAAAGAATAGAAAGGAGGGAGGAAGGGGAAGGAGGAGGCAGATAATTTGTAACTCAAAAAAATTTTTTAAGAATATTAAAATTGTTTACATGTAATTAGAAAAAATGAAATATAGTTTAAAAAAGAAAAAATGTGTAGAAATATCTCCTTAAAATGTCTTCAAGAAAATAGTGGGTAGTCATTTTTTTGTAACAGTTGCAGATTGGATTCATTTTTGTATTTTTAACTTAGACCTTTTAAATTCTACTCTTCTTTGATTTAAGAGGACAGCACTAAGGATGTCAGAGGAAATGTAAAATTGTATCTTAGGAGAGAAGTCAGGGATGGAAGTAGAGTTTTGGAGAATCATTAACATAGACATAATAGTTGAATCTATATGAGTGAGTGAGATCACCAAGAGAAATGAATGCAAGAAATATCTACATTAATGCATTGGGTTGTCCAAAGGTTAGAGTTCAAATTTCAGAAGAAAGGTAGTTTTCCTTACTCAGAACTAGATAGAAGGGAAGATATAGTAGATAAAAACTTAGATACATTTTGAGGTTGAGATAATTCCCTTGTGCCTAGAAAGCAGATGAGTTGAAAGGTGAAAATGAAAATCAGATAAGTTAATTTTGGGGAAAATACTAAGAAGAAATAATCCACTATTAATTGCCCACAGAACACCTATTTCTATCCACCCCAATTAAAGCACTATGAAAAAATTTTCTATTTCCCTGCATTTACAATACAAGATTATTTCTTACGGAGCTGAGTTAAAATTCTTCAACATAGTTGTACTTGCCAGAGTAAAAAAAAAAAATAAAAATGACAGATTCTTCCACTTTGGCTTCAAAATGTCTTGGAAGGACTCCTTGTAGCTCTTTGAAAATAAAATTTTAAAAAAATTATGGAATATATGTCATAAAAGTTTTATATGGAATACATTTTGACCAAATTTTTGACATGATTAGATTTTATTTCCTGTTAGAAAATCTTGGTCTTTGAGTCTGACTAATTGACATTTTAGGGAATTTATTTTGCAATTTAACAATAAATACTCTATCCCATCTAGCTGCACTCTTCTGGAATTCTCCATCATGCCTTAGTAAACATATCATCTTGGAAGATCATTTCAACCTTAGAACTCACACTTCATCAGTATCCTTTATCCCTTGTGTCTATCTCTAAATCTCTTTAAAAAAAAAACCAACAGATTAACTGTCTCTAGTTTCTTCAACTAATTGTTTTGCCATGGCAAAATTCCCTCACCACCGTGGTCATATTTCTCTGGGTATGCTCCAATTCATCAATGTCCTTTCTGTTCTGATCTCGATGGAGTACTAGATGGTCACAATCTGCTTTATTTTCAGTCTTAGGCTACTGTTAATGAAGTCTAAAATTGAGTAAGATTCTAGAAATCAATGCACATTCAACAACTAACTAGGAATTCCTGCTTCTGAATCAAATTAATTGAAGATGGGGGGGGGGTAGGTGAGCATGTAGCAAAAAAATAGAATCACTCAAATCAAGAAAAGTAATCTGGTAGGAAGGGGTTCCATATATACCAGAGAATCTAACTCATCCTTTTTAGAAAAGGTGATCTTCCACACTTCCAGAAGTGGTGACAGGATGCTGGTTTTATTTGAAGTAAGAGAGTAAGCATGATTATGTTGAGTGGCATGACCTGGTAAATAACTGTAATGAAGAGGAAAGATTCCTATGAGAATACCTCAGAGCAAAATCTTCCTTGTCCCACACGAAGGATGGTTCTGATCACATCACCAACTCATACTGAGCTTTACTTCCACTAAAATATTCCTTTCTTTTTTGACATTAACTGCTTTCTAACTATTTCTTTTCCAATTACCCTTGTGAAATTGATATTTTGAGTCTGTGTATTATCACTGTTAAGATATTTTTTATATTCTAATTCTATCATTCAAAGTAATTATTCTCCCAATTCTGTGCTATTTGATTAAAATAAGAATTACACTTTTTATTCATGACATTGATAAAAAAAATTGTTGAACAGAAAAGTATCCAGTAAAAATCCCTAGGACATTTGCCCAGAGACACTCTGTTAAGCACAATATCAACCAAGACTCCTACTGTGCAGATTAAGATAGTTTGTTTTTGGTTTTGTTTTAATTTTTTTCCCCAAAAAGCAATAAAATCATCCTTGACACTTAATTCATCCAGAGGCTTAAGGCTCAAGCATTGTCACAACTTCCTGGTTTCCTTAGCAAAAACAAACAAACAAAACACAAGGAATTAGAGTAAGTCTCAAGCTAGACACTCACTTTTGATTAGGTGCACCCATCTGGCAAATGCAGAGTGTTAAATTTAATTGTGGCTGGACTCTGAATATTTATATAGGTGGTCACCAGGGATTTAATTTCCAAATACCAAAATGAATTACTAAAGTAAATGGAATTTATGGTAGTCTATTTACAATAGAGGGAAGATAATAAGGAATGAGCGAGAGAGAGGAAACTCTGGCTTCCTCTGAGCCAGGTAGAAATTCTAAGCCCCAGCCAAGGGAAAAAAAGTCTCAAGATGATGAGCCTTTCTTGAAGATTTATACCTCTGAGAAAGGCAGGGTCACTTATAGTCAGCCTTTCACTCACCAATGGTGACCTTCTAAATGGAAAGAAGTCTGGGTATCTGTCTTCGGGTCGTTCCTTAAGTGTCTGTATTCCAATCTCTCCTCTGAGTCAGAGAGCTCTTTTCCATCTCTTCAAATCGAATCTAATATATCCTTCTGGCCTCTGATCCTTTTTTTAAAGACCTTTTTCTCTTGTGTCACCTCCCTTAAATTTCATGTCTACCAATCACAGCAGATGCTTTTTCTCCAGGACTTGCCACTCTTTAGTTCATACCTTCTTTGGTTAGATTGGGTTACTTAACATCTTTTTTGGTTAGTTCACCCTTTGTAGTTACTTAACACCTTTTTGTAGTTAAAATGGGTAGATCAACTTAAAATACTGAGTTATCACCTTTTTGGGGATTAAAATCTAAAAACAGATTGTGGATTACAATTCAATCTTCCCAATAAAGGAAGAGCTAAGTAACTTCATTGTTACAATCAGGAGATAGCTAAATCCAGTCTTAACAAGAGTCAAGGGAATTAAACCCAACTAAATCAATAGCAGAGCATTGATTGATTCATTATCCTTGCTATACATCCTTTTCATGGAGTTGTTAAGTAAATTTCTTTTTGTTAAAGGTTAGATAGCCTCATGGTGTCTCATTTCATTTAAATACTAAGCTGCAGCATCAGACTGGCCTGTCATGTACAATTCAGAATAGAATTTCTTCTGCCTTGTCATAGTGTCATTAAGACAATTTAGGTCTTGGCATCCAAAGAGTTTTGAAATATACCACTATATAGCCCACATTTTTCCATCTTTTCCACATAGATATTATGAAAGGATTTAAATACTTCATTGAAATACAGCTATACTACTTCAACTTTCCCCTAATCTGCTGTTATAATATTCCATGTCATAAAAGGATATGAGATGATTGTTTTGATTAATGGATTGCTCCTGAGGAATCCATGCTGGCTCATAATGATGACTGCTTCTGTTTCTAAATCTTCTCAAACCATTCTTTTAATAATATGCTATAGAACTTGTTCCAGCTATAAAATTCAAAGTAAAAAAAAATAAATTCTCACATTTTGAATCATAGATGTATAGATTTCAATATTCCTCAGCAGTCATCTAGTTTAAGCTTAACCCAAAAGTAAACAAAAGTCTCCTCTGTTATCTCTATAAGAAATGGTCATCAAATTTGAAGTAAAGAAGAATCCAATACCTCTACTCTAACAAAATTAAAATTGTCTCCCTTAAACTTCCCTCTATAACTCCTAATTCTGTCATTTGTGGCATACCAGGACAAATCATATCTCTTTTCCATATGATAGCCCTTCAAATACTTTAAGATAGCTAATAGGCTCTCCTCAATCTACTCTTCTTCAGGACAAACTTCCTCTATTTCCTCACCTATGAATTTTAGAGACCCCAGTCTCCTTCATTATCTTGGCCATCCTTTACTAGACATTCTCTATCCTCTTGATATCTTCTTTGAAATGCAGTATCTAGAACCAAATACAATAATTCAAATGTAATCTGACCAGACTAAAATACAGGAGACCTATCTCTCATCTCCTATGTCCTAGGTGTGCTTTTCTGACTTCAGTTAAATTTGAATTCATTTGTGGTTACCATGAGGTACTGTTGATAATGCCAAGCTTATCTCTCTTAAAATTCCTATATTCTGGGTAAAAGACAGAGAATATGCACAGAACAATCTTATCTCTATAAAATTATCCTCCAAAAACTATAACATGATTCATCAGAATGAATTCTGGAAAAGTATAAACCACAAAACGATGTGGCAAAGTAATTTTTCAGCCCAAAGCCACTTGGAAGGCTGGCACAAGGGCTCTATTGCACAGGTATGGGGGTAGAGCACAAAGTAGTTCATTGGGGTAGGTACTGCAAAGGATCCTGGGTACAGCTGAAGAAGCAATAAAGGCTTCCAGAATTCTCAGCTACAGATGGTAAGGGTCAGGGAAGGGGAAGAATTGGCCAACTGCTTGGAAAGAGATTGCAGGGGTCCCTATAGTTTCAAGACTCTTGTTGCCCATAAGCAGAACCAAGTAACAGAACTAATGTAAGGTTTCAGGTTGAGAAGAAGTACTAGTACAAACCAGAGCTTATAGCCAAAAAACAACAGGGACATTTGTCACAGTTCCAAAGGGTAAAGGAGTACTTGTGGTTACCCAAAGACCAGAGAACAGGCTTCGGTTAAACATACTTCTTACATCACAGCACCTTGGAAGAACTGAAAGCAGATAGATTTCCCAGAGCTAGCTTTGAAGACAGCTGCACAAAGAACATGAAGTTTGGAATAGTCCTCCCTTCATCAAAGTTACAGAGCCCAACTCTAACAATTTTTTTAATTAAAAGAAAAAAATTTGAAAAAATGAGTAGACAACAGCAAAAACAAAAAGAGAACCTCAACAAAAAAAGTTATTTTGGTTACAGAAAACCATAAATTCAGAAGAAGACAACAAAGTCAATGCTTCTGTATCCAAAACCTCCAAGAAAAATATGAATTTCTTAAAGGCACAAAAAATGGAGCAAAACAAAAAAGGATTTAAAAAATTAAATAAGGAAGGTAGAAGAAAAAATTGGGAAAAGAAATGAGTGATATAGGAAAGCCATGAATAAAGAGTTAACAATTGGGTGAAGAAGGCACTAAAAAAATACTGACAAAATTAATACCTTAAAAAAAACAGAATAGGCCAATTGGTAAAAGAGGTACAAAAAATATGATGAAGAGAAGAATTCTTTAAAAAGCAGAATTGACAAAATGGAAAAGATATACAAAAATTCACTGAAGAGAAAAACTTCTTAAAAGGCATAATTGGCCATTGGGGAAAAGTGTACACAAATTCATTGAAGAAAAGAACTCTTTACAAAATAGAATTGGTCAAATGAAAAAAGAGGTTCAGAAGTTCACTCAAGAAAATCATGACTTAAAAATTAGTACTGGGCAAGTGGAAGCTAAAAACTCCATGAGACATAAAGAAAAAAAAAATCAAACAAAATCAAAAGAATGAAAAAGAATAAAATGTGAAATATCTTAATTAAAAAAAAAACAACTGACCTGGAAAATAAATCCAGGAAAGCTACTCTAAGAATTATTTAAATACTTAAAAGCCATGACCAAAAAAAAAAAAAGACCTTAGACATTATCTTTCAAGAAATTATTCTAGAAGCAGAGGACAACATAAAAACTGAAAAAAAAATTTACCTATCACTTCCTGAAAAATATCTCAAAAAGATAACTCTGAGTACTATCATAGTCAAATTCCAGAATTCCCAGGTCAATGAGAAAATATTGCAATCAGACAAAAAAAAAGAAAGCAATCAAATATCATGGAGTTACAATAACACAAGATTTATCAGCTTCTACATTAAAGGATAAGAGGGCATGAAATATGATATTCCAGAGGGCAAAAGAGCTAAGATCAAGAATCACCTACCTAGCAAAACTGAGCATAATCCTTCAAAAGGAAAAATGGGCACTCAATAAAAACTTTAAAATATTCCTGATGAAAAGACAAGAATTGCATGGAAAATTAGACTCTCCAATATAAGACTCAAGAGAAGCATTAAAAGATAAATAGGAAAGAGAAATCAAAGGACATTCAATAATGTTAAACTATGTTAAACATTCATGCATGGGAAGATGATTCTTATAACTCCAAAGAACTTTACCATTATTAGGGCAGTTGGAAGGAGTATACATGAACAGAGGGCAAGGGTGTTGAATTCACTATGATAGGAAGATATAAAAAAAATTAAGGCATAAGAAATAGAAATGCATTGGGAGGAGGAGGAGTGGAAAAATTGAATGGGGTAAATTAACTCACATAAAAGAAGCACACATTAACAAGCTGTCACAGATAATGAGAAAAGAGGAGAGGTGGAGAGCCATGCTCTCATCAGAATTGGGAAGAATATACATAATCCATTACTTGTAGAGGTCTATCCCACCCTATGTAGGAGGGGTAAAGGAATAGAGAAGGGTGTGGGACTGATAGAAAATATGGGAATTAGGGAAGGTGAGAGTCAGAAATTAAACAAGGGAAATAAAATGGAGTAATACATAGCAATTATAATGGTGCAAATTTTTTTTTATAAATCACTCTAATGAAGGCCTTATTTCTCAAATACATAGAGAAATGAGTCAAATATACAGGAAGAAAAGTTATTCCCTAATTGATAAATGGTCAAAAGATATGAACAGAGAATTTTCAAATTAATTAAAACTCTCTGTAGTCATGTAAAAATGCTCTAAATCACTATTAATTAGATAAATTAAAATTAAAATAACTCTGTGGTACCACCCCACACCTATTAGATTAGCCATTGTGACAGAAAAAGAAAATTACAAAACTTGGAGGAAATGTGGAAAAATTGAGACATGAATGCATTGTTAGGGGAATTGATTCAATCATTCTGTAGAGTAATTGGACCTGTGCTCCAAAAAGCTATAAAACAGCATAAATCCTTGGACCTAGCAATATCATTACTAGGTTTGTGTCCCAAAGAAATAAGAAACAGAAAAGGGAAGATCCATTTTGTGAAAAAATATTAAAAACAGCCCTTTTTGTGGAGGCAAAGAGTTGGAAAGTAAGGGGATATACCCATCAATTGGGTAATGGCTATGTTATAGTATTGTATAGTAATGAAATAGTATTGTGTTCCATTCCATTCCAAATGATAATCAAAAGAAGCTCAGAAAAATCTGGAAATACTTACATGAACCAAAGGAGAAATAAGTAGAATGAGGAGAACATTGTATATAGTAATGGGAATACTGTACAATGAACAAGGGTGAATAATTTAGCTCTTCTCAGTAATACAATAATCCAAAACCAATATAGAGAACTCATGATTCTAAAATGTCATCAGTTTCTAGAGAAAAAGACCTGATAGAGTCTGAATTCAGACTAAAGAAATTTTTTTTAAATTCCCTTTTTTTATTTGAGTTTCCTACCACATGAAATATACATGAAAATTTTATATTACAATAATAACATGTAAAATCTATATGAGATTACTTACTGCTTCAAGGTGGAGTTGTTGGGGTTGAGGTAGTGAAGGGAGGGAGAGAATTTGAGACAATATTCTTTGAAAAATAGGGAAATGTTTTAGATGTAATTGAGGAAAAATTAAATCAAGTTAAAAATAAGAATAAGAATTCTAGATTCTTCTTCAGACAAACTGATGTTTAACTGTGCCTCCCCTACCTTAAATATATGTAGTTATTTTTAACCCAAATATAGAAACCTACATATTAAGTTTCATCCAATTTGATTTCATCTATCTATATCAATCTATTGATTAGTCTATCTATCTCTCCACTGATCTATCTATATATTTGTCTGTCTATCATAGTTGGTGGTGCAATGGATAAAGAAACGGCCTGAAGTCAGCTTCCTAAGTTCAAATCTGGCCTATGAGACTTATTAGCTATAAAATTGAACAATATGCCTGAATAATTAGAAGGTGAGCCTGGGATAATCAGTTGACCTTGCTTGCCTCAGTTTCCTAATTTGTAAAATGAACTGGACAAGGAAATGGCAAACTCTTCTAGTATCCTTGGCCAAAAAAAAAAAAAAGCCTAAATAGGGTCATGAAGAGGAAAACATGACTGGAAAACAGCACAACAAAAACTCTATCAATTATCTATTTATCAATCTATCTATCATCTATTTATCCCCCTAACTGCCTATCTGTCTGTCTATCAAAAAAAATATTGAGATACTGGTTTTCATCAATTGTGCTATCTTTTTTGCCAGCTTAGTTTAATGTCAAGTTAAATAAACACTGGACTTCAATTTACTATCAATGTACTAATGATTATTTTTTACAATTCATTTGAATAGTTCTTAAGCCACTTAGTTATACTATCATCTGGATCAGATTTTTCCATTTTGTCAATAATGGTGCCATGAAATACTTTGTCAAATGCTTCACTGAAGACAGGGGAAATTACTCTGACATCTTTACCTTAATATACCAGCCCAGTTGCTGTGTCAAAAAATAAAAAAGGGTGGCTTGGTGTGACCTACTCTTGTTCTTTGTAAACAAGGGCAATATTTGTCAACTTCTAAACCTGTAGCACCTCAGAGTAATATAGTAGAAACAGTGTTGTATTTGAAATCAGCACATCTAGGTTCCAGCCCCCTAATTCCACTTAATTTCCTTGACCAACTTACTCAACCACTCCTGGCCTTAGTTTCTTCATCTATGTAATAACAAGGTTAGGCCAGATAATCCTTACCATTGTTTTCAAATCTAAATAAAGAATTCTGTTTATTTTATTTTTTAGTTTTTCAAGATCAGTGTTAGTAACTAGAGTTCTTTTACTAAACCTTTTTTCTTTCCTTAGTACTAAATCTCTCACTAATAATTTTTGTTGTATATTTATCAACATGAAGATCATCTTTCTTGATAAGAAAAAAAGAAACCAAAACAGAAGTGGATTGAATACAATTTTAGATAAAGAATATAAAAAGGCAAAAATTGAAAAACAAGAATAATAGAAATAATTTTGTTTCCTGTCTGCTATCCATTTTTATCATCCTATCCATCCAAAACATATTCTTATCCTTTTTTGCATTGTGCTTTCCCCTACAATATAAATTAACCATCTTAGTATTTATTCCCAGTGCTTAACAGGGTATTTTTTTGCATATATCAGGTGCTTCATCAATTGTAACATCGTTCCTCACAGATGGGATCCCAAGAATAATTACCCAAAGTTCTAGGTTGTTTTGGTTGTTCTTTTCCAATCTTGTCTGACTCTTCTGTGACCCTGAATCATGCTGACAATGTTGGGTTTTTTATCAATGATACTGGAGTGATTTATCATTTCCTTCTCCATTGGATAAAGGCAAAATGAGGTGAAATGACTTGTCCTGGGTCACACAGCTAATAAATGTCTTAGTCTGGATTTGAACTCAGATCTTCCAAACTCCAAGTCCTGTACTCTATCTCCTGAGCCATTTGGCTGCCCCAAATATGCATATTATATAAGAAAAGCTCAGGAGCCTCCATGATGTGTCTTAATATTTTTTCTTTTTCTGTCTAACAGTGAACACAATTTGTATGGCAGGGAGAGTGGGAGCATAGTATATTTGCATGGATGTGTATTTAATATGTGTGTATTATATATATATCAACAACAGTGTAAATTTCTACAGATATCAATACAGACAATTATAGAATATAGATTTACAGATATACATATATGCATATCTACCACATATAGATATATACTGCCAATGGGGAGAGCAAAGGTAAATAGGATCATAAATGAAATATCCATATATGGAAAATATATATATATATGTTTATGGAAGGATAAGTCATATTTCCAGTGATATGGAATAATGTCTTTAGATGTGATTTCCATATCTCTTCTTCAAAGTCTCACTCAGACCACTGCGTTGCTTATCCTTCTGCTTGGCCAATTCTTCATTGGGCATGATGCCTCTGGCTTATTGGATCTTCAACCTGTTGGCAGTTTTGTCATAGCCAATGCATCTGGCTAACTAAAATCAAGTCAAGAGCCCCAATCTAAGAATAGGTTTTTCCTTTTTGACCCTCCTATCTGGGCAAGATTTCAAAATCTTCTGTTACAAATAATACCTATATAATATCAATCCCTCTTCTTGCATAGCCCCAAATCCTCTCTGGCTTTGCTATGAATGAATTTGAGGCATGACAAAAGGTAACCTAAGGAGACAAAGTCAACATTCTTGTGTCATCTAGTATTTTTTTATTTTTAATATGTATATCTGTTTTTAATTCCTGTTTTTAAAATGTATATCTGTCAACAACAAAGCCTTATTGATTTGGTATTATATTTGGGCTAGGGTAAGTTTAATCTAGTTATAAAAAAATTTTAAAAGAGGGTCCAAATAAAAGAGAAGGGAATAGAAGATCCCACAAAGGCATTTCTGGCCTGAATTTCAACATACTATATTAGCTTGCACGTATAGTAGCAAATGAGCGACTCACCAGGATCTTCATTAAGTTGATCATTATGGTAGCCATTGCCCATTACCCTATGGTAGTCCTACCCAATTTTCCAGGAAAAGGTTTCGTGAGAAATCACTCACCACTAGAATACTACATCTAAACTTCTAGGCAGCCTGCTGTTCATTGCTGTTGTTACCAATTCTCCTCTGCCTTTGAATGAGTTACACTGATATGTACAGAATAAGTAATGTACTTAGACAGTTACCTACCATTTCTTATATAGAAATCAAGTCTTTCATTACCCTTCAAGCTGGTGCAATCATTCACAAAAACACCCAAGCATTTGAGAGATTCATTCTACTTAAAGCTTGCCCAGATCAGCACTTACTATAAATGAAGCTGTATTTTTCCCCCTATTGCATGAGGAAAATAAGGACTGCCCACTTACACACTTGCAGCACAGGCACTAAAGGTTCTCAGGGCTCTCTTTTGGGTTTTATGACTTTTAATTAGAGAAGCAATGACTAATTCCTGCTACCAGGGAAATTCAGTAAACCCTGTTTGCGTTTCCTTTTGCCCAGCCTGAAGAGAACGTGTGTATTTCTAGACTGGGGTCCTCCACTCAACCTTCATCTTTCCTGTAGACTATAGAATTAGAATTTCTCTCCTATCTCCTGAAAGATAAATAATAAATAAATAATAGCATAAATCAGTATAAAT
The DNA here is from genome assembly GCF_027887165.1 of Monodelphis domestica. Lineage (NCBI taxonomy): Eukaryota > Metazoa > Chordata > Mammalia > Didelphimorphia > Didelphidae > Monodelphis > Monodelphis domestica. The sequence continues at coordinate 393,749,479 of NC_077229.1, forward strand.
ACTAATAATTACTAGCATTTATATAGATGGCATTTTAAGGTTTGCAAGACATTTCAGCATGTTAATTTATTGGATCCTTAAAATAAATCTATGAAATACATGCCAAGAAAAGTTGGGCTAAGAGAGGTAACGTGATTTTCCCAGGGTCACACACCTAATAAGTGGCTGAGGTAGGATTTCAACATTTCTTCCTCACAAAGTTCAGAACCTGTATCAGTCTTCTGTATTCCCTAGCTATGGGAACTGAGAGAAAATTGAACTTAGAATAAAAAATACTGACTCGAATCCAGGCTTTGCCATTTGCCAGCTTGTGACATTAGGAAGTTGTCACTTTTCTAAGACTCAGTTTATCTACAAACTCTGCGATATATATTGTTTTTATAATATTTGCATCCCATACCTCATAGTATTCAGTTCAGCAGTTTAATGAAAATGGATTACGTACATATTATACAGGTAGAAGGCATAAGAGTTTTCAATGTAGAATCAGAAAAAACCCAAGTTCAAATCCTGCCTCAGGTGATGAAAAGCTGTGTTATCCTGGACAACTTATTTAACATTTCAGCCTTATTTTCCTCATCTGTAAAATGGAGTTAATAATAGCACCTAATTTAAAGGGTCACTATGAGGACAGGTTGAGATAAGATATTGACAAAATATCTAAAAGACTTTGCAGACTTGAAAGCCCTGCTAAATGCTATGATTTTGGGGAAAAGAAACTATGTCAAATGTTAAGACTGTAAAAGAAGGGAAAAAAATCAAATACACAAAGAAAAAAATCAGCTTTTAATCTCTAAATGTCTATATTCTTCTAGAGAAATTGGTGCCAAAGGTACATAAATAAGTGAATACAAAAACTTTTGAGGAGGGAGAAAGGAATAGCAATGAGAGCGACCAGAAAGGGCTTGATGAAGTTGAAATCCACCTGAGGAAGTAGAAATAAATCTGAGTCTTGGAGGAAACTAAGAATTCTCACAGTTGGAAGTCAGTCAATCAGTCAATCAATAGGCTTTTATTAAGCACCTGCTCTTTCTCAAGCACTGTGCTAAATGCTGGGAATATAAAAGGAGACAAAAGATAGTTCTTCCCCTCAAAGAGGTTAAAATCTAATGTGAGAGACAACAAGCAAAGAAATATGTACAAACAAGCAATATGCAGAATAAATAGGAAATAATTAACAGAAGAAAGGAACTACAATTAAGAGGGGTTGGGGAATGCTTATATTAGAAAATACAATTTTAGTTGGAATATGAAGGAAACCAGAGAAGCCAGGAAGCATTTATCAGGAAGAGAAGAATTCCAGGCATGGAGGCAGGCAGAGAAAATGTCCAGAGACCAGAGATGGAGGGTCTTGTTTGAGGAACAGTTCAAGAAGCCAATGTCACTGGATCAAAGAACATGTGATGGGAAAGAGAGTGATTGGGGAAATAGGTGAGGTAGGCTATGAAAAGCTTGAGACCATAGGGGATTTTGTACTTGATTCTGGAGGTGATCAGGAGCCAGTGGCATCTATTAAGTAGACATAGTCAGACCTATAATTTAGAAAATCCCTTTGACAGTTGAATGGAGAATGAAGGTAGAGAGACTGGATTCCACATAATGGAGAATGACTGTGAAAATGAATGAGGAGTAGGGATGAGATTCTGAGTGTAGCCTATAGAAGGAAAGGGATTTACATAGAGGAGAGGGAGATGCTTAATGTGGAAGAAGTTTGGTCAATTTGGTGGAAGCAAGATTGTGGCAGGTTTTAAATGGTAGATGGATTAGTCATTTTTATCCCAAAACAAGAGAGAGCATTGAAAAATTTTGAGCACTGAAATGAATGACTAGGGATTTGAAGATCCTATGAAATAATGGATGAGAAAATGCTAAATAAATGTAATATAATCATTGCTGAAATACTTAGCTAAGCAAAAATAAAATTTTGAGGTAAGCAATTTTATTATACCTTATAAATATAAATTTACTAACAAAGATTCTCAAAGACATCTTCAAAAAAATTTCCAAAAACTAATCAATCTCGTTAATTTATTTAAAAATTAGGCTAGACTTAAAAATATAAAATAAAGAACTTAGGCCATTATTTCCCATATTTCCTATGGGATTCGAATTGATCAATATATCATCTTTGGCAACACTTACCAAACAGGTATTATCTATATCATTTTCTATCAAGATACCCAAAACAGATAAGGCCAATCTTATCATGTAAACTATTTTAACTCAGAGAGAGGAGTGGAAATCCTATTTATTAAAATATTTTTTTTTATTTTAAAAAACAGTTTTAAACTTTATTTTAAATTTTGAGCTCCAAATTCTCTCCTACCCTCCTTTCATCACACGCTCATCCCTCCTTCATCTCTGAAACAGTAAGCAGTCTGATATAGATTTTATATGTGCAATCATTTTTTGATATTAGTCATTTTTGTAAAATATCTCAGACAAATATAAAGAAAAAAGAAAACAAAATAAAGTATTTTTTATCTGCATTCAGACTTCATCATTTCTTTCTCTACAAGCATATGGTATTTTTCACCACGAGTCACTGGGATTATCTTGGTTCTGTGACAAGGAAATCACTTTAAAAAACTGATATATATTAATTTAAGGTCGCCAAGGAATTCAGCTATGTAATTCCTCAATGAAAACTCAAGTCAGCAGTCAACCTTTTATGGAGTTTAATTACAAACAGGAGGAAGAAAGGTATTAGAGAGAGAGAGAGAGAGAGAGAGAGAGAGAGAGAGAGAGAGAGAGAGAGAAAGGGGAGAGAGGGGAATAGGTCTTAAATACCCCCTCTGTTTAGGCTGGGCCAAAAGGCCCAAGCCCTTAGATAGCTGAGGCAAATAAAAGAGATCAGTCCCTATCACTCACGTGACCAAAATGGAGAAACAGTCTCAGAGGCCTCCACCTCCAGCTTCCTTCAGAGCAAGCTTCTCAGAGCACAACCTCTCAGAGCAAAACCTCTCCAACCATCTCCCAGTCCTCAGACCCTGCTATCTTTAAGGAAAATATCCAAGTTCCCTCCCCTCAGTTCTCACATCTACCAATCACTGTCCATGTCTTCCCTGTGCCAATGGTGGCTCTAGCTTAACCCAGGACCACCCAGAGGTCTGTGGCTTTGCACATGTCTGTTGAAGGTCATATTCTCAAATAATTAAATCTTGATCCTTTGCTACAGCCCTTCCTAAATCCTGTTACCCTGAGTAGGGTGGAGATTGGAATAATTAAATTTTGATCTATGCTGCAGCCCTTTCCATTGTTCAGCAAAAGGTTTCTGTCCTAAAGTAATCTTAAGAAGGGAGGAGGAGGAACCTCCCATCTCAATGGGGTTCACATTCCAATAGAGTTCCCACTATCAGTAGGAAATTCCCTACAAGCATGAAACCTTCCAATGGTGAAATTTCCAACATTCACAAGTCTAAGAAATTTTAAGGTTTACAGTTCACTATTGCTGAGAAAAACTATATCACTTGCAAATTCATCATAGAATATTGCTGTTACTGTAGTACAATGTTCTTCTGGTTCTGCTTACTTCACTTTGCATCAGTTCATGTAAGACTCACCAGGTTTTCCTCATATGATCATGCTAGTCCTTTCTTTTAGCATAATTATATTCTATTAAAATTATATACCACAACTTATTCAGTCATAACCCAATTGATAGATAACCCTTCAATTTCCAATTCTTTGCTACCACAAAAAGAGTTACAACAAATATTTTTGCACAAATAGGTCCTTTTCTCCTTTGTTTTGTTTTCTTTGGGATATAGGCCCATTAGTGGAATTATTAGATGAAAAGATAGGCACAGTTTTAGAGCCCTTTGAGCATAATTCCCAATTGTTTTCCAGAATGGTTGGATCAGAGAATGCTTCCACCAATAATGCATTGGTGTAGATATTTTCACACATCTTTTCCAACATGTATCATTTTCCTTTTCTTTCCTAATGGCCAATTTGATAAATGTAAGGTTGTACCGCTAAAAATAAATTAGTGATATGTTATGTTGTCCCCAGTTTGTCCTTTTACCTTATGATTATCTGTCTTGAGCACATATTCTTCTCTCGTGCTGTTGTTGAAAAATAAAAGAAAAAATAGGATTTTAAGAACAGATTCTTTTCTTCAAAGGTTACTTCTATATATTCTCCTCATTAGTTACTATTCATGTTGCCTTGCTTTATATTATCATTACTAATAACTTTTTCATTCCTATCTCAACCTTAGTTCTCACAACTCTTTTACTTGGATGCAATGCAAGAATCAAATGCAGATATACCTTGTTTTATTGTGCTTTGAAGATATTATATTTAAAAATATTTAACTCATCTTCTGTTTTAGAATCAATACCATTCCAAAGTAGAAGCGTGGTCAGGGATAGGCTACGGGGGTTAAGTGACTTGCTTAGGGTCACACAGCAAGGAAGTGTCTAAGGCCAGATTTGAACCCTTTACCTCTCATCTCCAGACCTGGCTCTCAATCCAGTTAGTCACCTAATTGCCTACCAGATAGAGCATAAATTGAAGATTTGTTGTCAACCTTGGGTTAAGCAAAACAACTGTTGATAGAAATGAAAACAGACCTAATGAATAACTAAAAATATATCAATTGCTTATGGGTAGGATAATCCAGTATAATGGAAATGATAATACTGACTAAATTTACTTAGTAAATGCCACACAATGTAACAACCAAGGGAACATTTTATAGAACTAGGAAAAAAATAATAAAATATATTCGGAAGAAAAGATTTTCAAGACTCTTAGAGACATAATAAAAAGAAATGGGAATAAAGAATGTCAAGAAGAACCAGATATCAAACTATACTAGAAAACAGTGATTTATTAAAGCACTTTGCTACTGGTTAAAAAATAGAGACTTCAATCATTGGAACAGATTAGCTACATAGCATACAGAATAAAATGTATCTAATATTCTAATATCTGATTAACACAAAGACCCCCAAATAGTGAAAATTAGCTACACTATTTGATAAAAATCACTGGGAAATTTGGATTGAAATTTGGAAAAAAATAAATTTAGAACAATGCTTCACACCTTATACCAACATAAATTATTAAATTAATATGATATATAGACATAAACGGTCATACACATTGAATTAGAAAAATGTGGGGAAAATTATCTGTCAAATTTATATTATGTATAGCAGAAAAGTATATAACCAAATAAGGCATATACAGGATTACAGGAGATAAAATATATACTTTTGATTATATAAAATTAAAATGATTTTGCATAAACAAATCCAATAAAGTGCAGATTAAAAGGAAAGCAATTAACTATAAGAAGTAAGAACTAGAAGCAGTAAATTCCCAAGTAAAAATGTCATCTACAAATTATGTAAATATCTGATTCAAATTCCCAAGAATAAGAGCTATTACCCAACTGATTCGTTGTCTAAGGTATGAACAGATATTTCTAAAAAAAAAAAAAGAATGCTTTCTGGAGCTATAAAAAAAACAAAACTATACAAATCATTGTAGGTGGTAGCTAGGTGAGGCAATGAACAGGATGCTGGGCCTTTGTCAGGAAGACCTCCATTCAGATTGGGCTACAGACATTTATTATCTGTATTACCTGGGGCAAGTCACTTAATCCTTGTTTTCCTCAGTTTCTTCATCTGTAAAATTATTATACTTACCTCCCAGAGTTGTGAGGATTAAATGAGATGATGTTAGTAATATATATGTAGTACTTACAATATAATACAATATAAGTGTTAACTATTGTTGTTAATTAGAAAAAGCAATTCTGAGCTATTGCCTCATTCCCATTAAAATGCAAAAATTACCAAAAAAAGGAAAAGTATAAGTATTGGAGAAGACTGATGAAAATAGATACATTGATGTATCTATTAGATATGTCACTTTTGTGGCTGAATGTCAGTGAATCTATTAGTGAGTAAAACCATTCTGTAAAAAAAAAAAATAGAAATGTTCACAGAGTTACTAAATAGTGCTTACCCTTTGACCAAGTTATCCCACTGCTATGTTTATATTAAGAGATCAAAGAAAAAGAGAAAGATCTTTCGTACAAAAATATTGCTTAGAAAAATATTTATGGCAGCTCTTTTTCTTGTGGAAGAAAAACTGCAATAACAAAGGGATGCCCAACAATTGAAAAGGGCAGCTAGAAGGTACAATCAAGAAGTCTCATCTTCCTGAATTTAAATTTGGCCTTGGACTCTTACTAGCTATATGATCTTGGTTAAGTCTCAACCCTGTTAGCCTCATTTTCTTCATCTGTAAAATGAACAGGACAAGGAAATGAGAAACCACTTCGGGATCTTTGATAAGAAAACACCAAATGAGGTCATGAAGAATTGGACATGAACAAAAATAACTGAATAAAACATATAAAGTATTTTGTAAAAAATTAATGGGAGAGGGGGGACAGTGAAGATGAAAAACTGGTAAAATATTTCCATCTTCCAAGACTTTCTTAAATTTTGGATTAGACCATAAATGTGTTATAGAAGGGGAAAAGGAAAGGAAAAGAAAGGGGAAAAGAAGAAGGAAGAAAAGAAGAACAAGGGGAAGGAACGAAGGAACAAAGGAAGGAAGAAAGAGAAAGAAACAAAGAAAGAAAATGTTTATATTTGGTTACCTATATCTCTTCTGTCCATAATGAGTTTTTCAGCTTCTGTTCCTGTCCCTGGAGTGGGATTGGATGCTGCCACATTCAGACATCAATCTGATGCCTAAAATTGAAGGTATGAAGATTCAATGTCTATTCTCCAGTCTGGCTATTCAGAGAGGAAATGGCATCTCGAAAGCTTAAAGACTGCTGATAGTGCTAACATTGTGCACACACCCCTCTAAAGAGCCTAAGGTGACTTAAATAGTCATGGGAAATGAAGAGAAATCATTCTCTCTGGATATTAGGAGGAGAGGGACCCAAAGATTATTTCTTATATTCATTTGGAGATAACATTTTAGAAGAAATATAATAACTCCGGATTTGAGATTCCACCAGTTCAAGATATATTATAAATATTATTGCTAGTCCCACTTTACATGACCTATTCAGCCTCCAGCCCTCTCCTAAATCAACAACAGCTATGTTAGAAATAAATCTACTTTGTGTGTTATATTTAATTTTATTTTTAGCATATCTATTCTTTGAAAACATTCAACACTATGAATTAAGTTTAAAACAAACAGAAAAGGCAAACAAAAAAAAGGTCTTTTCCTTTGGAACATACCTAGTCACTAAATGTAATTTTTGATGCTGAAGTTGCACCTAAAACTGGTCTCAGGGTGTCTCACTGAAAAGAGGAAAAAAATGTACAGCATTTAACTTTGACCATGCTGGGAAGATGAGACAAAAAAGGAGCTGTTCAAATCAGCTCAAAGATATTATTGTAAAGGAGGAGTATCTCATTGAGTATATTTCTATAAAGCTTCATATCACCAAAGACCATTTCAAAATCCTTCTTCCCTAGATCTTCAGAGAAAATGAAAGTTAAAAAGAAAGTAGGGAGGTGAGATTGAGCCCCCAAAGCATGCTTTTATGTGCTTTCCATTTTCTTGGAGCTTATAGCCTGAATAAAAGTAATATAGTAGGTAGTATATTAATTTAAATTAAAATTAGAAGAGGATATCTCAGTTAGGAAGCAAAGGACAAAAATGAATATTTCTTTTTAAATTCTTATCCCTATTTTCTATGAGAATACTAATTCATATTACCCACAATTTGCTTCAAGGAGTATGTACACAGTTTTACATTTGCTATTTCTCTATTTTTTCTCTTTTTTTGCCAAAGATAATTACTTTGCTATGCGCTAAACAAATCTGTTTTAGAGGGTTAAATGTTCATGTTTCACACAGTATTCCAACTTGCAGTTATGTCTCTAGCACTACATGGGTGGAAAGAGATAACAAAAATGTGTAGTTGCAATATGCAATTATTGATAGGTTGGATTCTGGTGTCCTACTGCCCAAGAACTCTGATTTCCATTTCTAGAAAATTTGATTCAAGAATTCCCCAAGAACATAACATTGATTAGGAAATTCCTTTATCCCGTATCCAGGAGATTGGTTTTAGAAACTTGAAGTCTAGGAACTCCCCCCTGATTCCCAGGAGGGAGAGCACAATGAAATCACCAAATCTTTCTTACTTAAGTTTAGACTTCCCACCCACCAAAGTCTGGAATCTACTCTTTCCTGCTCTCTGGGAAATTCCTCCTGGGGTTGCTGGGGAAAAGACCAAAGGCCATTATGCTGGAATCAGAGGACTTGAACTCAAGTTCTGTCTCTAAAAATGACTGTGTGAACTGGTTTCAGTCATTCATTTTTCTTATGCCTCAGTTTTTATAATGATTCATTATAAAAACTATTTGAGTGTTTGAAATAAAAGAACATAACTAAAGGGAAAAGAAAAGGATAGAAGTTACCTAGGAAAGACTCCTAAAAGTAAATAGACTAGAATACCTGAGATCTCTTCCACTTCTAAATGTGTGACCTTGTGAAATTCCTTTTAAAACAAAGATAACTTGAATGTGGAAAAAAAAAAAACAAAAACAAGCCATGGCTCAGCCTAACAATGAAGGAAATATATAAAGATCAACATAAGAATTAAAAAAAGATATCAAAGAAATTGACTTTTATATTCTTCCTGACTCAGTCACTAAAAAAGTCTAGAAAGCCACTTAATTTGAATGAAAAAAGAGCCAAGAGGCAAAGGTATTAATTAAATAGAGCACTGAGTTTGCTTATTTTAGCCCCATGATCTGAACAAACCATTTCAACTGTTTGAATCAAAGTATTTCCACTACAAAATGAGAACGTTGAACCTGACAATCTTTAAGATCCCGTTCCAAAAAGTTTATTTATTTAGTATTTATATTTTGTAATAATATGAAAATATATTTATTTCTACATTTCTATTTGTGGTTTATTATTTATTATTGATATTTCTAAGGTTTCCTCCCAGTCAACAAGATATATTGTTTAGTAATTATTATCTGTCAGGAATTAGAAGAGTACTACACAAAGATAATGAAAATAGTGCCCTTTTCCTGAAAGAGCTTATCTTCTACACATTAACATAGAAAAGCCTACAAAACAAAAACAAAATACACTTAATAGGGAAGGACTACTCATGGCAAAAGTAATGTGTGGTATATACAAAGGAATAGAGAAGGATAATATGGTATTATGTGTGAGGAATAAGACCAGGCTGGCTAATCCACAGAAGGTATCAAGGGGGATAATGTTTAATAAGGCTGTAAAGATGGATAGGTTCATATTGTGAAGAACTTAAAAAAAGTTTACATTTAATCTTAGAGATTATAGGAAAATATTAGAGTCTGAATAAGGAGGAGGAAGAGGAAACATACAATTTAAAATTCTCTAAATGGAGTAGGGGTTAGAGAAGATACAGAGGAGGTAGATAAATGAATTAAGAAATTATTGCAATAATTCACCTGAGGGGTGATGAATGCTTGAAAACAATTCTATGACTATGGACTGATGACATTTCTACCTTGATTAAGTAAGAAGTTTGCTATCCACCTTGAGCAGAGGGGCCTTTCTGTGAAGAGTCAATTTAATCTATATTGTGGAGTCCAGCCAGATTCATTATAAAATATTCTCACTTTCTTCCAACATGGATGCAGATACTCAAGCCAACAGATTATTAATGTTTTCCAAAGCAAATGGCAGCATTAATAGGACCATCATAGAAGTCTGAAGACACAGAGTTATTGCAAAAGGACATGATCACACAGAAGGTTCAACCATTAGTAGCATAGTCAAAGGCAAGACGTTCTCAACTTTTATTCAGACTATGAGATGAATTTGCATCTCCTCAATGCCTGGGATCAGAAATTATTTCAAGACTTTCTCATGTATATATGAAATCACAAGACTTCTTGTCATAACTTGATGAGAATTTCAAAGTATAGCATGAAGCTCTGCCCAAAACTTCAGCTATAATTCAAGAATGACCCTTACAAAACTATGTGAGTGTTTGAAATAAAAGAACATAATCAGAGGGAAAACAAAAGGGTAGAAGTTACCTAGAGGAGACTCCACAGGTAAATAGTATAAATAATAATAATGTAGAATGAAATTTAAAAATCATATGTACTTGACCAACATTCCTATATTGATCAAACACATAGTAAATATTAAAATTTATTCTACATATTTATATATGTATTTTACATGTTGATGAGGAACTAGACTCTTGGGACACTAGCTCTATCACCAACAAGTTTGAAAAATTGGTCAATTATTTTGAATAACAGAATTTAGAGCTGAAAGTGTTCTTTAGAAAATATTTCCTCCAACCTCCTCATTTAAAAGATGGGGTAACTGTGGACCAAAAAATTTAAATGAACCAGATCTTCTGAATCTAAATTTAGTATTCTTGTCATTACACGTCAGCTGGTAGCTTTTACCAAAGTTTATTTCAATTTTCTCTTCTTTAAAATTAGGGGATCATGAAATTTCTAAGATTACTTGTGACTATGAAAGTAAGTTCTATGATTCTAAGTTATTATATTACCTTAGCTAGCTACCAACATGGTATATCACTCTTAGGAATATGGGGAGATGTATGTCAGACATGAGTAGACTGCAAAATAATATCACATTACCAATGAAAATTTGTGCAGGAAAAATGGCACAAAGTTTGTCATTAGAAATACACAAGATTAGAAAAGGCTCAGTGATTAAGAGCACTAAACCTGAGTCAAAATATAGCCTCAGATACTTCCTACCCAGGGCAAATCTCTTAATATTTGATTGCCTGACAAAAGGATCCAATGGATCCCCTGGACAAGGAAATGGTAAATCACTCCAGTATCATTGTCGGGAAAACTGCTTAGATAGTTATGGCCCATGAGGTCATGAAAAGTCAGATATAACTGAGCAATTGAACAACAAAGATTAGATGAAAGAAATGGTCTAATAGTCATATAACAACAATGAGGGATAGAATATAAACAGTTTCTGTGTTTTACCAGCAGCTAAACAAAAAGAGTGAAGGATAAGGAGAGAGCAAAAATAGATACTTGTTAGTTGAGAAAAATATATTAAGATTATATACATATATATATGCATTCTAAATGAGATATTGGTTATATTACTCAACTTAAACCAGTCTGGTAGTGGATTAATGGATGGACATGAATTTTGTATTCATTTGAAAATATTTTACCTATTTTCTCCTATTAAAATATGAGCTAGTTGAATTGATTTTAAAGTTTTAGGATATTCTCATTTCAATTACTTTCCTAATTTTATAATTTTAACATTTAGCAAAAATATTGAAAGTATATTTCAAATCAAATTCAAATCTTACCTGTTTCTAGTTTATATCTGCAAAATTATCCTCTTAGATTATATGATCAATTGATGCAGTGAATAGAGAGTCAGGTCTAGAGTCAAGAAACTCTCAGTTCAAATATTTGCTCAGGCATTTACTGTATGTGTGTGTGTGACTGTAGACAAATCATTTAACCTCTATCTACCTTAATCTCCTCATCTGTAAAATGGGGAAAGTAATAACATCTATCTTCCAGGGATTTTATGATGTTCAGATGATATAATAATTGTAAAGTGTTTACATAGTCCCTGTCACATAGTCAGTGCTATATAAGTGTTAATTGTTATTATAATTTAGAGCAAGGTTTTCTTAACCTTTTTTCTGCAATTGACTGTTTTTGTGAATCTGGTGAAGCCTATGAATTCTTTCTCAAGATAATATTTCTAAATGTATAAAATTAAGTAAACATGATTACAAAAGAAATTAAACTGAAAAGAGGTTATCAAAATAATTTTTTTTCAGATTACAAGTTAAATGCACCTATTTTTAAATGACCGCCCATTTTTGCTATCACAATAATACTCTAATTTGTCTAGATAAAAATGTATATGTTGATCAATTTTGTGTAACTCTCTGTGGCCCCATTTGTGGTTTTCTTGGCAGAGATATTGGAGTGGTTTACCATTTCCTTGTTCAGCTCACTTTTCAGATTTGAAGAAACTGAGGCAGACAGGATTCAGAGACTGGCCGAAGGTCACACAGCTATTAAGTTTCAGGGTCAGATTTTAATTCAGAAATAAGAGTCTTCCTTACTCAGAGCCCAGTACTCTATCTACTGTACCACCCACCTATTGATAATTTTAAAATAAGTTGCCACTAAAAACAAAAAATGATTTGGAAGAACAAAAGATAAAGGATATTCAGGGAAACAATGAAAAAAATATGAAGGAAGGTGGTCTTGAGGTCCCAGATCTCAAACTCTACTATAAAGCAGTGGTCATCAAAACAATTTGGTACTGGCTAAGAGAAAGTGGAATAGACTTGGGATAAGTGACCTCAGCAAGACAGTCTATGATAAATCCAAAGATCCTAGCTTTGGGGACCAAAATCCACTATTTGATAAAAACTGCTGGGAAAATTGGAAGACAGTGTGAGAGAGATTAGGTTTGGATCAACATCTCATACCCTATACCAAGATAAACTAAGAATGGGTGAATAACTTGAATATAAAGAAGGAAACTATAAGTCAATTAGGTGAACACAGAATAGTATACATGTCAGAACTTTGGGAAAGGAAAGACTTTAAAACCAAGCAAAAGTTAGAAAAAAATCACAAAATGTAAAATCAATAATTTTGATTACATCAAATTAAAAAGTTTTGTACAAAAAAAACTAATGCAACAAAAATTAGAAGGGAAACAATAAATTGGGAAACAATCTTCATAACAAAAACCTCTGACAAAATTCTAAATACTCAAATTTATAAAGAGCTAAATCAACTGTACAAAAAAATCAAGCCATTCTTCAATTGATAAATGGGCAAGGGACAGGAATAGGCAGTTTTCAGTTAAAGAAACCAAAACTATTAATAAGCACATGAAAAAGTGTTCTAAATCTCTTATAATCAGAGAAATGCAAATCAAAACAACTCTGAGGTATCACCTCACACCTAGCAGATTGGCTAACATGAAAGCAAAGGAAAGTAATGAATGCCGGAGGGAATGTAGCAAAGTTTGGGACATTAATGTATTGCTGGTGGAGTTGTGAATTGATCCAACCATTCTGCAGGGCAATTTGGAACTATACCCAAAGGGCAATAAAAGACTGTCTGCCCTTTGATCCAGTCATAACACTGCTGTGGTATACGTTGGTGATGGAATACTTTTGTGCTCAAAGGAATAATAAAGTGGAGGAATTCCATAGAGACTGGAACAACCTCCAAGAAGTGATGCAGAGTGAGAGGAACAGAACCAGGAGAACATTGTACACAGAGACTGAGACACTGTGGTACTTCTCCATTAGTGGCAATGCAATGATCCTGAACAACCCGGAGGGATCTATGAGAAAGAACATTATTCACATTCAGAGGGAAAACTGTGGGAGTAGAAACACAGAAGAAAAACAACTGCTTGATTACATGGGTGGAAGGGATATGATTGGGGATGTAGACTAAATGAACATCCTAGTGTAAACAACAACATGGAAGTAGGTTTTGATAGAGGACACACAGGTAATACCCGGTAAAATTGCACATCAGTTATGGTAGGGTGAGGATAGGGGAGGGAGGGAAAGAATATGATTCTTGTAACCAAGGAATAATGTTCTGAATTGACTAAATAAAATTTGAAAAAATAATTTGAAAAAATGAAGCATTCAGAAAAATATAGGGAGATTTATATGAACTGATACAGAGTGAAGCAAGCAGAATCTGTAGAACAATTTACACAATTACTATATTGATTCACATGAAGATGACATTGAAAGGCAAGTGAATTCTAATTAAATATATTGATCAAAACTGACTAGAGAAAAGATGAAAGGAGCACAATGTTGACTTCAGTATGTTGTTGTTTTATTATTCATTCTTATGTAACTATGCTTCTGAATCTGCTAGTAGGTAATATTACTGGGAAATGAATATGGAATAAGAAAAATTCATCAATATCAATAAATATTTTAGAAAAAATCCATAAATAAAAGTCAATCTTGGCATATTTTTCTTCTTTGTACTTTTTACTTTTTCCTCCTTGCCATCCTTCTCCTCTATCTCTTTCTTTATAATTTCTAATTAGGTAGCATATTTACTTGATAGAAAAGTAAAGGAATTGCAGTTATAATATCTGGGCAAATAGATACCACACATTGTCCAAATATTCCATAGACAGAATAATCCTTTTCTGATGCAAAATGGTTTCCAGTGGTACATTTTTGGATTAGAACATAGTTTGCTTAGATTTAGTTGACAGAGAAGGAAGCATATTAAAACTACATAATATATCCCAATGTCACAAAGCAAAGTTATCTGAGGCTAAATTTCCCAGCACCTCCAATTGTATTGTTGGACAATGCTTTTTCCAAGAACTCATTGCAAAAATGACCATTTGCTTGGTAACAGACTTCTGACCATTGTGCTATTTATTTTATTGCACATCACTGGGTTCATTCCATTTAGAGTATTCTCACCACTTTCTATGTCTTCTAAATGTCTTCCTGATTGAACAATTCAAGAAAAAAATTCATTAAGTGCCTACAACATGCAATGAATGCAACATTCAATACACCAAGTGTACTCACAAAAGGTCTAATTCCATAGAGCTTTTTGTCTCTCTGGGTCACAGCTTTCTCTTCTATAAAAAAAAAAGGAGGTCAGACTAAAAAAGGAGGATCTAATAACTTCATTAAATTTGATAACATAATATAATTTGTATGCTATGTCTATGCTTTTTATTTTGTACATACAAAAAAATATTTTGAAAATGGTTTCAGGGGGCAGTTGGGCTGCTCAGTGGATTGAGAGCCAGGTCTAGAGATGGGAGGTCCTATGTTCAAATCTGACCTCAGACACTTCCCAGCTATGTGATCCTGGGTAAGTTTTAACTCCCATTGCCTAGCCCTTACCGTTCTTCTGCCTTGGAACCAATTTTGGTTCCAAGACAGAAGATAAGGGTTTTAAAAAAATGAGTTCACAGGTTTCTTCAGACTTCCAAAGGATTCCATGACATAAAAAAGAGATTAAAAACTACTAGATTAATCACTAAAGTGCCTTTCAACTCTAAGCTATAGGATTTAGAATTGAAAGATGATCTAGTCCAATTACCTCTATTTTTATAGCTGAAAATACTAAGGTTCATAGAGGTTGTATCTTATTCAAATGGGTGAAAGCAAGCAAAGGTACCATATAAACCCAGATTCCCTGATTCTAACTCCACCACTCATTCCACTGTACAGTGTTACTTCCAGTCCTTAGATACTATAATCCAATGACCCTTTTCCCCAAGAAAAATCAGAAGAATTTTATATGGGAAATTTATTATACAGGAAAATAGTAGAGAGGCTATGAAAGAAAGAGTTCTGGTACTTCACTGGAATAGGCTGAAGATCCTGAATGCTCTCTACATTTAGAAATTCTATGATAGGGATTGGACTTAGGGTGGGGAAGAGAGGGAAACCAGCTGGCTTTTGGAATTGAGTATCCCTTAGATGATCTAAAAGTGGCTGGGTTTCTATAGCCTAAAGTCAATATAGCCTTAGATATATGGCCTTAGATAAGCCCCTCATCTCCATTTTCACCTGGTCTCTGGACTCAAAAAATTGAGGTACAGGAGTACCTGTCATTTGCAAGAGTAGGATTCTAAACACAAGACAACTGTACCACTTTCTGACTGGTTATGGACCCAGTAGAAAAGTTCATTTCAATGTCACGGCACTCAGATGGTGATATATAACATGGCAGGTGGGCGTTGTAATCTAGGCACTAATTCCATGGGATTTACCTCTTGGGTATTTTTTTAATAAGATATAATTGGGAACTTTCTTAATCACTGATGCCTTAGGTTCTCTCATCTCCCTCAATTTGGTTTCATTTGGTAAGGAACACTGGAAAATAGTCTTTCCTTGACAAAAAGTCACAAATGGAGCCTTTTTTTTTTCAAAGACTGATTGAATGAATAATCAGGCAGATTGATTAACCACAAAGATCAGTTTTGTTGCCAATCCCTGACAAAAGCAAGGTCTATGAGGAGGGTCAAAGAGACTCAGAGGTAAGACCAGACTGGTGGTTTCAATGGTATAGGAAACTCCAGGAGAAGGCACTTCTGTCAATGCAAGTTAGCACCTCCTCGATAACTGTATTTTTTCCTTCTTCTTCTTCTTTTAATTTTAATTGATATCTATCTTGGTAGCAATTCAAAGAGAGAAGAGAGGCGAGGACTAAGCACCTGGGCTTGAGTGATTTGCCCAGGGTCACAAAGACAGGAAACATCTGAGTTTTTAATTTAATTTGATTTAAATCTAGATCTTTCTGACTCAGGGTCTGGTGCCCTATCAACTGTGCTACCTAGCTGTCCCATACTTTTTTTTTTAAGTTACAGAAGGGTCTTTAATCAAGGCAGACATTCTAATTAGGAAAGTGGCCCAGAACCATAGTATTGGACTTTGCACAATTGAATCTTTTTTTAAACTCTTACCTTCCGTCTTGGAGTCAATACTGTATATTGGTTCCAAGGCAGAAGAGTGGTAAGGTCTAGGCACTGGGGGTCAAGTGACTTGCTTAGGGTCACACAGGTGGAAGTGTCTGAGGTCAGATTTGAACTTAGGACCTCTAGACCTGGTTCTCAATACACTGAGCAACCCAGCTGCCTTCTGCACAATTGAATCTTAAAGAATTACCTAGACCACCTAGAGCTCCAGTGACTTGCCCAGGTCACACAAGCAGGATGAGTCAGATGTTGTACTTGAACCCTAGACTTTCTGGCTTTAAGGCCAACTCTCTATCCATTACATAATCCTATCTCTTTAAACCAGCTTAAACTCTCATTTTAAAACAGAAAAAAAAATTTATGTTTTCCCCTTTATAACATGAAATCTGGTGATTTTCTTAGAGAATACCTAACAAGTTCCTGCATGTATTTCTCTTTTACAAACCTTTCCCTCCCTCTTCATTCCTCATTCTCAATTCCTTGCAATTTGATATTCTCAGACACAAGCCTGCTAGAAAGTTTAGACATGGTAATTCAAGTGAAAGCTTTGGGGGACATCCCATTTGTATTATGTTTGGCTTAGAGAAAGCGGAGCCTACTCATTTCACTCAAAAAAAAAAGCCCAATGACCTCTTCAGCTGGACAGATCAGCAGCTGGTCAATAACTTAAACAGTGTCTCGCTTTACGCTTTCTCAATTATCCTGGGGATCGAATAGACAACATATAAAAATATGACAGGAAGATGATGGATTATGGGTCATAAGTCTCATTTCTGCCATACAAATAAAACATCATGCTTTTGTGTTATGATAATCTGTTTAATGGACAGAAATTAGCAGATGTTGATTGCATTCTAGTGTGTAGGGCATACCAAAAAACACAGTGGAATGTTAAAGAAATTTTCTCTGTGTATCTGCATAATGAACCACAAGTTGCAAAAACATCGAAAAGACAGTTAAGCTGTTGTCTGGACACAAGGTAAAGGCCCTGCTTTGCCAAATGAGAGTTTCAGAAAAGGACCAAAAAGTGTATTTCTTTTAGCTTCAAATGAGTAGAAATGTTTTTTCTTTCTTTTTTCCACGTAATATTTCATAGTTGTCAAAATATAAGCAGTCTCTTCTCAAAATAAAAATATAGGTAGGGAAATGCATCAATGAAATGCAGCAGTTAGACATGATTCTGTATTTTATTAATAGAAAATGCATACTGATAGAAAACAGATACAGAAAGTAATTCTTAATTGGCACTTACAAAACGAGGTTTTTTGTGATGTGTCTTGAAAATATTAATACAGAAGGACAGTTGGGAAGCTTGGTATAGATAGATTTCTTTTCTTCTAGGCAGTCTTCAGTCAAATAATGTTCAAGATCCCTCCTTCTAGAAAGCATATTTTAGGAGAGAATTGTATTACACAAGTACCTTAATTCTCTTCAGATGGAAACAAATATTTCCTGATGACGTTTAAGTTCCTCTCAGAGTAATCGCAACACACCAGGGTCATAGTAAGTATAGTTAACATGCTGCTTCCATAAAAGTCTCTTTTAGGGTAAAGAATTTCCACATATAATCATACTTCGCTCCTTTGTATTGTGTTCTCCCTGACAGCCCAAAGGCCAACTCCCCAATTTAAGTACTTCTGTGGGGAACTCTATTTTCTACCTCTTGCATTTTTTTTTGGCATATTAGATAAAAACTGTGGGTTTGATTCTGCATGACTCCTGGTTTGCTGGACCTGGACACCCTTTCTCATGCCCAAAAGGTTCTCTTCTATGTTCTTGATGGTTCCCCTTACTAAATTTTATACCCTCTTTGGCCCATTCTCCATAACAGTTGGCTATTTGACAGGAAGGCTTATTATTTAATGGAATCTTTTCCTTTCCTGAGCTGTTGATTTATATAAAAGATATTCTATTCTATGCTTAAGGAAAGATTTATATCAACTGAGAAAAAGATCAATATTTGGTCACCTGCTCTTATTCTTTATAATTTTTTTTCAAAAAGCCAAAGCATTTATACAAGGTGCTTTCACTAAAGGACCAGAAGTCCTGGTAGCAAGGCCATTCATGATGTTCACTCCAGAACATGTCCCAGGCTGGGCTCACACACTAGGGAATGTTCAAAAGAAATACTCATTCAGTTAGTCCTCCTCCACACTCAGGTATATAAGAGGAAATAGAGAATTGTAGAATCATTAGAAGAGACCTGATAAGTCTTTGAATCCAACTCTCTGAATGTGTAGATGAAAAATGAGGTTAAGTGATTTTTCCAAAGTCATATAGCTATATTTTGACTCTAAGTCTCCCTATCTTTCAGTCCAGAACTTTATCCACTGAACCATCTCTTAAAGGAGGTAAATTATCTTCATACAGTTTTGCTATCTCACTATCTAATCCTGAGATTTAGGCAGAACATAAAAGGTTAGCTGCTTATTTGGGTAGTAAATTGATGAGTTCTGAATATAAAACATCCTTTTAAAATGTGGTTATGTGCCACCAATAAAATTTTTCACTGATAAATTTAAAAATAAGTTTAGATATCCTCTGATTAGAGAAATGCAAGTAAAAGCAACTCTGAGGTATCACCCTATTCTTAGCCAATATGGCAGAAAAGGAAAGTGATAAATGTTGGATGGGGTTGTGGCAAAATTGGCATAATAATGCATTGCTGGTGGAGTTGTGGATCAATCCGGCCATTCTAGAAGGCAATTTGGAACCATGTCCAAAGGGCCCTAAAAGACTGCCTACCCTTTGATCCAGACATACCACTGCTGGGTCTGTACCCCAAAGAGATAATAATGAAAAAGACTTGTACAACAATATTTATAACCATACTCTTTGTGGTGGCAAAAAATTGGAAAATGAGGAAGTGTCCATTGATTGGGGAATGGCTGAACAAATTGTGATATCTGTTGGTGATGGAATACTATTGTGCTGCAAAGAATGATGAAATGGAGGAATTACATGTGAACTGGAACAACCTCCAGGAGAACATTGTACACAGAGACTGATACACTGTGGTACAATCGAATGGAATGGAGTTCTCTACTACCAGCAATGCAATGATCCAGGAAAATCCAGAGGAATTTATGAGAAAATACTATCCACATCCAGGGAAAGAACTGTGGGAGTAGAAAGGCAGAAGAAAAACATATGATCAATCATGTAGTTCAATTGGGATACGATTGTGGTTTTGGCATTAAAAGATCACTCTACAGCAAATATGAACAGCATGGAAAGAGGTTTTGAACAATGATACATGTGTAACCTTGTAGAATTGCATGTCGGGTCCAGAAAGGGGGGATGGGAGAGTGGAAAAAATCATGAATTGTGTAAACCTTGAAAAATATTCTAAATTAATTAATTGATTTTTAAAAAATTAAGTTTAGAAACATAGAATCTAATATCCCTTAAATAATAAGTAAATTTATGTCCAAGAAACCCAGATATCAAAAATATGCACACATACTTATATGTAATCAGAATTAGATCTATAAGTTGGAGTCTTTTTAATTATAAGGATATTTTATTTTACCAATTAAACCTAATATTGAATTTCCACATAAGTTTTCAAAAGTTATATGGTCCAAATTGTCTCCCTCTCTCCTTTTCCTCCTCCCCACCCCAAGCAATTTGACCTGGGTTATACATGTATTATCATGTAAAACTTATTTCCATATTGTTCATTTTGTTAAGAGAATAATCATATAAAACTAAAACCCCCAAATAAAAATCCAAATAAACTAAAGTGAAAATTCATATGCTTTCATCTGCCTTCTGACTCCAATAGTTATTTCTTTGATGATAGTGTTCTTTATCAAAAAAATCCTTCAGAATGGTCTTGCATCATTGTATTGCTGAGAATAGCTAAATCTATCACAGTTGATCATTATACAATATTGCTATTACTATGTATAGTGTTCTCTTGGTTCTGCTTATTTCACTCTGCATCAGTTCATATAGGTATTTCTAGCACTTTCTGAAATCATCCTGTTCATCATTTCTTATGGCACAATAATATTCCATCACCATCATATACCAAAATTTGCTCAGCCAATTGATGGAATCCTCTCAATTTCTTATTGGAGAGGTACAAAATGTCCCCTGAGTTACTCTTGATCAAGTGTTGATATATGGGTATAGAGAATATGGTTAATCCCAAAATAAACAAGTAAATGAGTAGATTGATAATGATTAGCAGAGTAGTGAACCCCCCCCCCATATTGTGATAATGATATTTTTAAAATATGTTTCTCATCTAAATGCAGACTAGTTGCAGGTCTCTCTGGAAATTCATTCTGGAAATCAGAAGTTTTCATGAAATTGATCTAGCAGTTTTAGAATTAACTGAAACTAGAAAACAGCATGGCATAGAGAGAAATGGGACAGAAAGGGAGGAGGTCGGTGTGCTTGAGTTCATGGCCAGTGTTCTGTCAAATGCACCACTTTTTTGTGTGTCACGGACTCCTTTGTTTACTGAAGACCTATAGACGTCCTCACAGAATAACATTATTAAATGCTTAGAATAAAATATATGCGATTGCCAAGGTAATTAATTATATTGAAATCAACCCACTGAAAAAGTAAATTCGTGGAATACAGGTTGAAAATCTCTATAACTTCCTAGCTGTGTGATCCTGGACAAGTCCCCTAATCCCCTTTGCCCAGCCCTTACCACTCTTCTGCCTTGGAACCAATGCACAGCATGATTCTAAGACCAAAGGAAAAGTTTAAATGAACAAACAAACAGAATCTCTAGTATAAGTGCAGCTTGATGGCTCAGTCGATAGAGAACCAGGTAGAGAGATGGGAGATCCTTGGCTCAAATATGGCTCAGACCCTTCTATTTCTATGGCTCTGTGCAAGTCACTTAAGCCCAGCAGTTTAGTTCTTGCCACTTTTCTAACTTGGAACTCATACTCAGAACTGATTCTATGACAGAAGTGAAAGTTTAAAAAAATTCTTGGTGTGGAAAAATGACTGAATTTGTAATCAGAAAATAGAGGTTTGAATCTCAAGTCTGCTCTTTCTGTGTGTCACTACATACATCTCATTGATCTGATCTTTAGTTTCTTCATCTATAAAATGAAGGACATATAGCCATATCTAAACTTCAGAGTCTTTACCTGCAAAATGCAATGACTGGACCACATGACCTTTAAATCCTTTACTAGCCCTAATATTCTGTAATTCTGTGACAGGATCAATCATTTCCTGAACTACAAAACTCTCCAAAATGGGGGATTCTCTCATTTTCTATCCCCTTTGTCTGCCATGGATAACCTCCAAAAGTCTATACCTGAGTAGTCCATTACTATGGAGCCAAGGCTTGGGTAATTTACCTGGAAGGATGGAAAGCTCAACTCCTTAAGCCCCCAAACTACAGAGGACACTTAGAGCATTCTAATAACCTGGAAAAGTGTAGAACCTGAGCCTCAGTCTGGAGACTCTATCTTAATCTCTAGTACCACTAAAAATAGAAACAGGTGAATATGGGTTGATTATACAAAAGGACAAGAAAATCAATCATCCTCTGGGCAATCAAACTTCTTCCTCCTCTTCTTAAAATCATTCTGATTCAAAGTCACAAATTGGCTAGGAGAAATACCCTTGTTGCTGGTGTAATTTCTTGCTCCCTCATCCCCATCCACTTTAGCCTTATTTTTCCAAAGTCTCTCTCCTCTGGAATTCTGCTCTATTGATAACAGGCTCTCATTTCTATTTTCAACTTTCCATCTTCTTGTGTTCTGTTGTTCTTCATGTCCTAGCTCAAATCTTACCTTCAGCAAGAAACCTTTCCTAATCCTCTTTAATGTAACTAGTATCTCCCTTCTAAGAATAGGACCAATTTATCCTGTACACATTTTGTTTTTACAAAGTTGCTTATATATTGTATCTCTTGTTGGAGTATAAGTTTCTTTGTGAGCAGGGACTACTTTTGTTGTTCACCACATCCCTTATACTTAGCGTGGTGGCTAGCACATAGTTGGCACTTTATAAATACTGGTTGATTTAACTTGATGGGAAGACCTCTGATTATGCATCTCTCTAGTGGCATTCTCAATGCTGTTTCCCAAGTGCAACTCTTTACTTGTAACATCCCAGAACTGCTCCCACCCAGGTGTGCCCTTACTCTTATGTTCTCAACTTGATTCTTTGGACACTGCTATAGTCTATGATTCACTACCATATAGCATTGCCAGAAGAATATTTTCATTCAAAAATGTATTTTTTGGTTTGTCTTTCAGGAAAAGAATTAGGATCATTAAAATCACTATTCAATTTTCCAAGGGTAACACAGCCGGATCTCCTTTTCCAATTTAACTTTGGTCCTATGTTACCGTCTCATATGCAATAAATGTCCAAGATGCAGATACTGATGCTGCTCTGGGCATATGTTATAATCTAAATAAAGATAATTCTTTAACCACTTGATTTTTCCCATGTGGGTTAAAGTTCTCTGAAGTATTCTACATCTTAAGATACTTTAATGTTGAGAAATTAGGTTTCTGAATGGGTCAGAAAATATCAGGAGCATAGATTAAACTTGGGCAGGGCAGATGCTTGTGGGATCCCTTAGTAAATGGTACTGACAAACATGGGACAACATGAGGGTACTGGAAAACTAGGGCAGAGCTCCTTAAAATGACTAAAGATATTAAAGAAATGTAAAGAAAGGGAGTTATGAAGCCAAATAGCACCTTTCCTAGCCTGGAAATTAAGTGACCTTGGTTGTATACTGTACTTTATCGTTAATTAGCTGCATGACCTTGGTTAAGTCACTTACTTGTTCTTTGTCTGGGTTTCCTTGTCTATAAAATAAAGGAGGTTAGAATATAACATCCTCTTCAGTACTCGGAACCCACAATTTGCTTCCCTGCTCTGATTAGAGCTAGCCTTTTGGAGGGTTATTTCAGTTCTTAGGGATAGATCTTTAGCTAGAAAAAAATTCAATCTTCCGTGTTTTCACTTAATCCTTACCTATGGTATAATTACAACTTTCAGAAAAACTTTGCTAATTTCCTCTTGAAGTTTCCTGGTCTGTCTCCAATGACATCTCCACTTGTTTCCTTCTACTATTAGTCTATGTAACCCCATTTTCTATGCTCTGCGCAGTGAGTTCATCCTCATAAACAATAGAAAACACTTCTTGTTGTTGTTGTTGTTAAATAAACCCTATTAGTCTTTAATGAGATCTTTCCCACTCATAGCACTTTCCCAAGAAGCAAGAATATTAGGAGTTTGTATGCTTTTCGGTGTGATAAGCCCTACAATGGATGTTGTTCATTAGCAAGTAGTTTATTCTCAGTCATGTAAGAGAACAAAACTAATCTTGCTCTTTTGTCAGAGCTTGCCTTTGGAGCAGATACATAATGATGAGCATTTACAGACATAGTTAGATACCCTACTGATACTTCCATTCATGGTTTGAGATTTTGGAAACAATCTCACGTTTAACACGGCATCCTATAGGTGATTGTTGATGAGGGCTGTTGGAGGTAATTTTATGGTTTTTCGTCATTCTAAACAAAAAATCTATAAGCTCACATTTGCATGTAACTTTTGCCCTAGATTTTGACTTCTTTACTTTGAATCCTTATTATGAGAGTCAGACCCAATGACATATCCTATGCACTGTCTCACAGTTGACAATATATTGTCATCAAAATCAACCTTGTAAAAAAAGAGATGATTAAACATCTTACTTTACAAGTGATACATAATGTCACATACCTATTACCAAGAAGGCCTATTTTCTATGACCAAAGAGAATAACCTGATTTGAACTAGAAGAACTGAATAGAATTGTTAAACAATCCTTTGCATTTTAAGCAACATTTAATTAGAAACCCACTTTAACCACCAAAATGATAAAAATCCAAGAGATTAAAATTTGAGTGTCAATTATCATAAAATTCATCATTGTAATTCTTATTAAAACTCAGTGTTTAGATAGGTAATGATTTTATAATATGGCAATTTGCATAAGGAGCCCTGAGATGGCTTATTATTTCGATTCTACACAATTACAATTCCAACTCCATACATCAGAGCTCTTAGCAATGTAAAATCACTGCGCTAATTAATAAGCCATTTACTGACTGCAGCTAGTTATGGTGGTCCTGCAGCTGACCTTACGGAAGATGAGCCATCTCTGAAGTGCCTGTGTGTAACTACACACATAATGATGTGCCAGGAGGGAATCATTAAAAATAATTTACACAAGCCTTCATTTACAAGATCTTTTGATAGCATGCTTCCCCGGTGTTTAGTTCCACAGTGCAACCCCTACCATTTGGAAAGTGCCAAGCAGGAGAGTGAAGGAGGATACCTAAGTGGTTAATTAAGAGCCATTCGGACGCCACGAGAGCCTCCTGAAAAATCCCTCTGATGTCTGCTGTGTCAAATGTCTCTCACAGGCAAAGCCACAAGAGGTAGCAGCCAGAGAGGGCTAATTATGGGGGACTAGGAGCAGCTGAGAATGGTCTGTCATTGAGCCCTTGCTGTGAGCACCCAAGCTCATGATGGAGAAAAGCAACCTTTTGTGTTACTGGACTTGAGAGAAAGGCAGAAATAAGAAACGACAACAGCGCTAAGTGACTAAACCACTCATGAAAGTATGTATTGACCAAAACATTTGATCAACACTGTGGCATCTCATTGCCTTTTCCTCCTCTGGACTCTTAAATAAAAATTTAGATCCATTTCAAGAATTTGGGAGTAAGTGCCTGTTAAGAGCTCTGATTGAAATGACTGTGTTTTTTAAAATATATATTTACAACAATGAAAATATATTTGTATATTTCCATGGGCAGAAACACATGACAGCCACTCCTAAAATATTACTTTTATAGCAAAGAAAAAAACAAACAAACAAACCTGTGAAGCCTCTAACTTATGCAAGTTATATGATAAATAATATTTACGATGATTCTGTAGAACTGTCACATTACAACATTTTGCTGCAGACAAGAAGCAACATACTCATATGAAATTGACTTAGGGAATGATTTTTAAAGGAGGAAATGCTCAGACTAGTCAATCCTACCATAAAAAGCCATAGAAATTGATTTTTAAAAATGTATGAAGCTACTAAAAAAAGGATCAATTAGGGCTAAAGATAAAGGAGATAGGCTTCCCCACAGTGATTGGTGATTGGAAATGATAGTAGAATATCTTATATTACATAAAGAAGTGAAGAGGTCTTTTTTTTTTTTTGCTAAAATGTGAGTCAATAAGCTTTCTTATCCCTATGTTAATAGATTTGTTCCTGTACCTGCTAGAGAAACATCCAATTATTCATCTCTAACAGATTTGTTCAGAAATGAATGTGGCTTTCTGTTTGATATACATTGAATTTGTAGAAGTGATATCCATTGGGCCATAATGTTAAGTTATTAAGATTAAATATTTGAAACATCTTTATTAAACAACCATTAATTAAAAAATATTGTGCTATATGCCAGGGGAAAGAAGATGAAAAACTTTTGTCCTTGCCTTCAAAGAACTTACAGTCTATAAAATAGGAGCTATATCACACATGATGTCTATGTTACAAAGTATAGTCAGAATAAAGGAAATATCTATGAATTTTGGAAAAAGAAAGAATTTTTATTTGGAAAAATCAAAGAGTACCTCATGGAACAGGTATTCCTTCAACTTTGAACTGTACCTTAAAGGAAGTAATTTGTATTTGAAAAGTGTACAAAAGTAGTATTTGAAAAAGCAATGACAAGTTAAGAGTACTCTATGCATGATGGACTGTAAATGCCCAGGACTAGAAGGATAAGATAGATGACACAGAAGGAAGTAATATGAAAGAAGGTTGGAAAGCCAAATTGAGTCAACCAATCTTCTCAAAAATCTAAATAAGGAAATTCTATTCTATCCTGCAAGCAATAGGTAGTCACTGAATGTTTTTGAGTAGAGGAATGATTTTGTAAATCGTGTCTTGGTCATCATTAGCTAGGCCTAATGAATGACCTTTTCAGAAACAAAATATGAGTTACCTATGGAGCTATGCCCACTGTGAATTTCCTAAAAGATAATTCATATTTCATTCAATTTACATAGATATATTCCTATAAATGCATATTATACCATATACATACTTTTTATTCTATTTGGTACTGAAATCAATAAACATGCTAGATTCTGGGGAAAATACTCAGTCTCAAGTCAAGACCAGCCTGCATGGAGATTAAAGTCAATCAAGGTGAAGAGACAGAAATTAACTCTAATTTTGAGAATTATTTCTACAGAAATAACTGTATTTCAAAGTATACCAGGATAAGAGTATGAGAAATCAAACACTTCTTATATATATATACATGCACATATATACACATATATCATGTTTCATTTTTAGATTTCTTTTCTTTGTCTTGGAAAATCTACTATCATTAATTGTCAAAGAGTCTGTAAAAAAGATTATCTCTAGAATTTAACTTTGGAAAACTTTCCTCATAATTCTAGTTTCTTAGCTATAGTCTGGCTATTTTCTTTAGACCATGGAGAGTTGATCTAAATTAAAAAAAAGTATTCTATCAATCTCAGTAGTAACTACCAAACCAAAAAGGAAATAAGAAAAAAATAAGCTCTAATTAATGCCATATTACTAATTCAATGAAGCTTGATGTGTAAAACTTATGTAGTGTTATACCTTCTTAGATATCAGAATAGAAGCCAGAATGCATTTAATCAATTAATCATTCACTCTTTGAGGTAATTGTCATAAGTCTAACCAAAGAAAAAAATGAACTTTTTGTGTTGTAATCCCAATGCCTTATTACAGAGCTGAAACTAAGGAAAACCAAACAAGTTTTGACCCAAATTGCCAAAATTTAGAAATGAGTGACATCACTTATACTCCTTCATCAGGGTACAGACAACTAAAGTTAGCAGAGTTAGCAATATAATCTAATAAAAAAGGAAGTTAGCAACCAGTCCTTGCTTTCACTACCTAGGTTCTCTACCTCGCTTTTGACTGTCTACCATGGTAGAGTGACTCACTGTTTCTTGGAGTCTCTGTTTCTAACTATACAAAATTATTTTTTCCTAAAAATTGATTTGAAAGTATAGTTCATGTGACTTGCCTCATTTATGTTTTGTGAAGCTCAGAAGGAAACAGAAGGATTTAAAGGAAACAATAATGCATATATTCCCAGCTCTACTTGGTTCTATCCCATGTCCAAGTTAAGGTCTTGGGAGAAGGAAGGAGCAGAAACTTGGGAAGGTGTGTTGAAGTTAGTTACAATGAATGCTAACCAAGTGTCATCACTATCAAGTCAATTCAGTAAAATGACACCATTATTAAGTGACCTTCATAAGCAGCTGGCTAGTTAAAACTAGCAAAAATGGCAAATAAAAATCATAGCTTGTATTAATGGAAAAGAATCCAAAAACTGATTTTTAGTTGCAGTTCAGAAAAGTAATTTAAATGTGGATAATTCCCAAACCAGTTTAAAAAAACCCTTAAGCTATAAATCTTCTGAGAAAGAATGTTGATCTTTTTTCCCCTTAATGACATGCTGATCTGCTTCAACACACAAACAACAAATTCAAGATTATTTAAGTGAGTCTCGTCCCTTAACTGCTACACTTATATAAATGCATTTGTTGCTTAAAAGTGATTTAAAATTTGGTATCAGTGCCACAAATATCTAAGTATATGTAAAAGCAAAATTTCCATTTCAATTCTTCAAATATATTGAAATATATGCAGGTTTCTTTAGGTTAGCACCAAGTAGGCTTGTGACCAGATCACAATTACTTTGAAGAAGAAATGCTTCTTTTTAAATAGCCACTATAGTCACCCAGTTTGGAGCAAAGCAAAAGAGATCACTCTGAGTCTTTTAAGATCCAGTGTATTCTGTAATTTTTTTATTGTATTTTTTTTACTATTAAACAATAGATTTTAGATACTGAGGTTATTCCTGAATAGGCAAAGTGTAGAAATTTTCCTTTAAAAAAATCCATGATTGTTTTTTATTTTTACAAACTCTCTCCAGTTCTTTATCTGAGATGCCAAATATTTCCAGTTCTCATCACCTTTTTTTTCCTCTGTGAGACATACAAGATTCATATTCATAAAGTAGGAAAAGGATTTCTTTGGATGAATTAAACTTATATGTTGCCTCATTATAGATAAAGGGAACCAAGAAAAAAATGATCAGACATTATTGGCAAAATATTTAAAATAAAGAAATCAAACAATCCACCTCAATGAATTTACCTGTGACCACATAATAAAATAAATCACCTCAGGTCTCACTTAAAAAGACAGTAAGGCTATGTTACTTAATTTCAGTTCCCAACTCAATTAATGCTTATATCCATTTCCCAGAATTATGCACATTTTAAATTCAGAAGACTTCATTTTATTATAATAATTACTGATATTTATACAGTGTTTTTGCATAGCGCAGGATCTCACTGAATCCTCACAGCAGCGTAGGGAGTTGATAGAGTAACTATTATCACCCCCATTTTACATCTCATGAAACTGAGGTGCCAGATTGCTTCTGAAACTTTCTCAAGATTCCAGAACTAACAAGAAGCGAAGCTGGACGTCTTCTGTCGCTCGGTCTGGCATGTTTTCCATGACACCTCAGCTGCCTTAAAGGATTGGGCTGCCCCCTCTACATGTTGCCAAGACATCATCAATAAGGTCAGTACTTTGAATGATACTTAAAACGAGTAGAACAGGCTGGAAAAGGGAAACAAAAGTTGCTTAGATTACTGAAAATCCCAGCGGCACATCAGTCCAATGTTTAATAGCTCTGGATCACTTTAAGAATAGCTCTAATCTGACCCTTCTGTTCCATTGTCAGTTCTAAGGACCACCTGAATAGAGCTTAAGGCTGCAGCATATACTGTACTCTAGAAGTGCAGACAGACTTCAAAACTTGCAATTATATAGGAGCTGCTGAGATTATACTATGATATTAACTATTATTAAGTGATTTTTATGTGAATGAGACTAGCATGCCTTCCCACGTCTCACTGAAAAGAATCCTCGAACAAGGACGTTTAAAGGTAATTTGATAAATACCTATACTTGTTGGAGTATTTGTCTGACAGACAGAGCTGCATGTGTAACCTTCCCTAAGCCATCAATGTGGCTAAAAACTCAATGCTCTGATTTTCAAATGACAAGTACAAGCATGTCACACAAAACCACACTGTTAATCTGGAGAAGGGAGGCGACTTCTGTCTGCCTTGCTTTAAGGAAGAAAAAAAAATTAGCTCAGTTTCCTTAAAATAATAAACAGAAGTTTCTGTACTTGAGAATCCTTGTCACTAACATTGTGTCTAAGCTTTTTATCCTTTGTTCTTCAGTTTAACCATGACAAGATATTGGCAAGAGAAAAAGCTGCATCCCTGAGAAGGCAAAAGAAAGAGAATGAGATTCGGTGCAGCAGAGGGCACTGTCCATAGGCCACAGCGGCAATGGCACTGCAAAAAGAGATGTCCAAGGGTCGCTGGCTCATAGAGCAGCATATTCAGGGCATTAAGTGTCTTCATCTATTGTCTTCGATGACTGAAGTTATTTCTGAAATGCAGTGTTACAGTAAACCCTGGGTGAGTTTCAACAAGAGGAGGGTGACCTGTGTTATCACTTTAAAGATTAAAATAATAATTTTTTAAAAGGTTCTTTTTGGCTCATACCCCTTCTCCCTACCTTTTCTCCAAATGGTTTAGAAGAGAGTAAATAAAGGTATACCTTATGGAAAGTATGATGAGATCTACAGCATCTGAACAGCAAGAGTCAAGAGAGGAAGAAAAAAATCCAGGGGAAAGATAAATGCTTTCTAAACATTTTATGTATATTATAGTTCTTAAAAGAGGAAAGAACATTCACTTATATGTATTTATGCATGTGCTGCTGGGCGATGAATTTGTTTTTAGTCACCGAAATGTTTTTAAGGGAAAAATAATTATTGGTTTCTAAGGAACAGTTTCTAATTGCAAGCATTTGATAAATGACAAAAAGGCGTTATTAGAAATATTTAAGTCTTATCAGTAA
The DNA here is from genome assembly GCF_027887165.1 of Monodelphis domestica. Lineage (NCBI taxonomy): Eukaryota > Metazoa > Chordata > Mammalia > Didelphimorphia > Didelphidae > Monodelphis > Monodelphis domestica. The sequence continues at coordinate 393,779,996 of NC_077229.1, forward strand.
TCAGCCCTGTTCACGTCTTTCATTTATAAGGCATTGTTGTAAAATGTTACTTCAAATAAGATAATTTAAAATAATAATAAATATTAATAATTAAACAAGTTTATTAAAAGCCTAATATTTTCATGAATTTTACCAAAATGAAGTGTTTAATTTAACTGTCAAGCAGCAATTTTTTTAAATTTTCTTTTCCTCTACTTTTTATAATTAGTATTCAATCCAGGCTCTTTTAATGAGATGAAAATTAAAGTTTCCACATTTAATACCATGTTTTCATGCTTGCCACGCTTCAGGAGTTTCAGTGAATAAACACTGGTATCAATGGACTGCCAGAAAGTGCTTCCTTAAAAAGGGCCATGAAATTTGTTTAAAAAGCTACTGTGCTGTCTGTCATTAAATATGGGGAAATAGCAGGAAGGAACTGTGGAAGAACAATCTACTTCATGATCCCATCTTATTCTAAAGCAAAAGCAAAATAATTTATCTAGAATGATTGCTAAGAATAAATGTACATTTGTGTATTGCCAGGAATTTGCATCTTCCTACCAAAATTACTTTCACTCATTTGTAATTTTGGCTGGTGCAAAAGGTCTAACACAAAATGGCCAATTAGACCTTTTAAACTGGCTATTCTTCACAGAATATAGAGGGAAATTACTGTTTCTAGTTTAATATTGAAGTTGCATATGACCTGTTCTAGTTTATGCATGGTTGTAGTGAAATTGAGAGATTTCAGAAAATTTTTTTTCACTCTTCCCCAACTTGTGGCTAGAAAGTAATGATATTCATGGTAATCATTTTATCAACTAAAAATTACTTTTTAAAAAGGAATTCTAGTGATTAAAAAGTATATTCCTTTCAACCATACACTAATTGAATCAATATGTTTAGTTTACAAAGATAAAATTGAAAGACTATCTTTGCCACCTTAATATAAAAACATGCCTAAAAAAAACAAAAAAACCTTGACTGTGAAGAGTTTTAAAGGCCACCTGAGGGGATTAGTCATCAATAAAAATGATGTGAAGGCACCAACTCCTCTTAGCAGAAAACAAATTTTAACCACAGTGTGTGGTTGAAAAATGTTTTCTGAGAAAATGTTCTCTCATTTAGGTTGTACAACTTCTCTGAAGAATGGTGCAACTACTCAGACCTAGATTTTCAAAGGACCATCAGGGAACTTTTTACTTGCACTATACCCTTTGCCTACAGGCATTAAAAAAAAAACAATGAATGTTTATAGTGGATTGAGAGAAGAACATGAGAAATGAAAATGTCTATCTAAATGATCTCCTTATTTGCTTTAAATATCTCACTGACATAAAAGATAGCACCTTATTTCACAGAGGAAAGTCAATAACTAAAGTAAATTTCTATGTAACTTCAAAATTCTTTAGTTTAGAAACATTCCATGAAAATGTTAGCCACTTTATATTTTGGAAATTATGAATACTAGATACTTAGATAGCATAATAACGATATTGCAGTACTGAATATATTCTAGATAAATAAGGTCAATGAGAAAATGAAGTACAAACTTAGTCACTGACTCCCCTCTTCTCATCAATAGATTCTCATCAGACTTTGAAAGAATATTTGAGGAGGAGTGGAAAGAAGAACTCTATTTATTCAAGGATGATAATATAGCATCTTTAGTGAATTATATTTTAGACCCTGTCAAAAGAGATTTAGACATTAATTAAAAGACAGAAGTAATGACTATATATCAGTGACTATATCAGCTAAAGAAATGAGGCTCTTTGTAGTTTAAAGATTCATTGGGGAAAGTAGGTAATAAGAATATGACACTATTATATGCACTCTATAGATTTTACCTGGAAGAACAGGAAGTGGTTTCTTCTAACATATGGTTAGTGAGCCCACAGTTATAAATGAAAATCATATTTCATCAAAGAGTAAATGAAGACATAGTTAATTAAATTGTCAGTTCCCTTACAAATAACTTTTGAGACACTTAAAAATGTTTATTTTTATAGCAAAAAAGTAATAATAATCAGATTCCTGAGTTTCTTCAAAGAAAAATATTTTTTTCATTTTAAGATACAACACAAAATAAAGGTTACACTAAAATATACCATCGCAATAACAAAACCATTAGTCAATTCAATCAAAGATCAGTTAATTTAATGGGAAAAATTTAATCAAACTAGATATGTGTCATCATAGAAACAAAATAACCTGTTGATTAATTTTTTCAACCAGTTATGTTGGTGTTGTATGGAACTATCCAAAGTGAAATGAATAATTAGTCATTATTATCATCCATTTTTTTCTTCATTCATCTATTCATTCATTCAAAGTTTAACATGCTTATTTTATATAGAAGACACTGAAAAGAATCCACAGATTTATAGGAAATAGTCTTTTCCTTAAAGGAAATTAAGGGTTGGCAAAGAAAATAAGACCCATACCCATTCATCTATCAAGACAGTATTTCAGACATGTCACTCATGAGTTGTATAATCAGTGCTTAGGGAATGAAGTAGTCCAAGTTGATGTGACAAAAGGAATGGCTTTTGAGTTGGGCCTTGAAGAATTAGTAGGATTTCACACAGGGAAGATGTGTGGTAAAGGTTTTCAAGGAAGAGGGAATATGCCCTGAGCAAAGCTATGTGGACATAAAACACAATGTATTATTATCAGAGAATAAATGAAGATTAATACAGATTAGTTAGAACAGAAAACATACCGAAGAGTAGTAGGGACCAAGGGAAGAAAGATAAGTTAGAATTATAGTGAAGATGGTCTTACATGTCAGCCTATGATTAATATATAATTTTGCCTTCAGTAAATAAGAGCAGAAAAAGATACCAGAACTCCATGCAGCCTTAAATATAAAGAAGGGAGAATTCTAAAACCTCTCTGCAGTCACTCCAGATTCTTTCTTAGTAGTAAAGCTATATGTGAAGCCATAAAACATGGGATCATAAATTAATATCTGAGAAGGGACTTCAGAATCTACCTAGCCTAGCCCATTCATGTGACAAGATGAGGACACTAATGCCAAGAGAAATTATAACTTCTTCAAATTCACACAGATAGTAGATAATAGAAGTGGAAGTAGAAGACAAATCTCTTACTCCAAAGTCAATGCTCTTTCCAGAATACTCAAAATACTGTGACTTGGGAAGTAATACATTCTAAAGAGCTCAATTAAGAAAATTTGCTTTTTTTTTCCTTCCTTACATAACTTTCATTCTCAGTCATCCAGATATTTGAACAATTATTGCATGAAAGGGATGTAAACTCGTCCAAATAAGGAAGGAACAATGATGTAGTTGAACATTAATATAAATAAAAAGCTCCCCAAATACTTAAAACAATGAGTCATAAAAATCATTTTGTTTTTGTGTTTTTGATTGGGAATAATGAGTAGGGATTAGTCTTCAAAAATCAGGAAGATCTCTGTTCGAGCTCGTGACTGGGCAAATCATTTCATCTCTCATTGCTCTAGATAACTCTCTTAAGACTACAAACAGCTGATCTGCACTTCCAGAAGTAGTTTCTTCATTTGGGAATACTAAAAAAAAAAAATCACAAGTGCAGTCCCTATACATCCTTTTATTCATGAGTAGTCATTTATATGAAGAATTCTTCTCAGAATCAGGTGAGAGGGCCTATAATATCACCAGTGTAGAGATCTTTTCATGAGGAATTCCCTCTATTACATAAAACCAGCCTCTTCTATACAAGATTATATCCCTCCTTAGAATCATGCAGCAAATATTGTGAGAAGTGAAACTTCAACCTAGATCTTGCTAAATCTAAGACCAGCACTCCATCCTCTTTGCCAAGCTGCTCTTCAAATATATATTGTTGTTATTCAGTCATGCCCAATTCTTTGTTACCATTTTGGAGGGTTTTCTTGGCAAAGATACTGAAGTGGTTTGCCATTTCCTTCACCAGCTAACTTTACAGATGAGGAAATTAAGGCAAACAAGACTAAGTTACTTGCCTAGGTCACATAGCTAGTAAGTGTCTAAAATTGGATTTGTACTCAGATCTTTCTGACTTTAGATCTGGCACTATATCCATTGCACCATCTAACTGTCCCATCATTTATGTATGCCTATATGTATGTGAAGAGAAAGAAATATATTAAAATAATGACACCTAACATTTATACAGCTCTTTAAGAATTTAAAATTGCATTATATCATCTAATTTAATCCTGGGAAGGTAAATATTATTACTATCCCCATTTTATAGATGAGGACATAAAACTGAGCAAGGTTTAATAATGTGGCCAGGGATGCCTAGCTAGTAAATGTGTGAAGAAGAATTTGAAGTCAGCCCTCCTTGACTCAATGGGTGGCAATCTGCTCACTCCTCTATATTGCCTCATGGATAGAAGATAGATAGATAGATAGATAGATAGATAGATAGATAGATAGATAGATAGATAGATAGATAGATGGACGGATGGACGGACAGATGGACAGACGGACAGACGAACAGACAGACAGACAGACAGACAGACAGACAGACAGAGATAGGATACATAATATACATATATATCTAAAGATTTTCCTCTGTATGAAGTTTCTTGATGAAGGAAGATCACAATCCTATCATCACTTAGTAAATATGCCTTAGAGAATGACCTTAGAAGTTAAGTAACTTTCTCATGGTCACTAAGCCAGTAGCATAGGCAAGATTTGAATTTAGATCTTCCAAAATTGAAGTCCAATACACTGAATATAAAAACTAGACTAATTTTCTCTTACAATAAAATGAATTGTTAAATGGATGAGATTCTATTTTAACATGGTTTATTATGAAATGACTACAGATGTTCTTTGGGTCAAAGAATATCCCCTATAACTGAATAGCTACATTATGCAATCATCTGATATAACTTGATCAGTCCGAATGGCAGGTATTTGTGTATTCAGCATTGGAGAAGCAGTGTGCTACAGTCAAAGGGGCAAAAATTTTGGAATCAGAAAACATGAGTTAAAATCCTTACCACTTATGTGATCTTAGAAAATCCATTTAACTGTCCTCAACTTCAATTCCCCAATCTATAAAGTGAAAGGGTTCTAGATATGAATCTTTGATCTTTTAATATCTCTGGTATATAAAGGGACTCCAGCATGCTTATAAAAAAACAAACAATACCTTTTGAAATAAAGCACTGCTTCCACCAAATTCTACAGTCCAAAAGCTAGTCTACATAAAAATATGACAAGATTGAAATTATGGAAATGATAGACATTTTAACAACAAGAATAAGGAATTATATAAATAAGCTCTCTTTCAAAACAATGACAAAGTCTTTCTTCTATGCCTCCAAAAGGACCTTGCCCATATTCTATATTTCTTTTAGAATGCATTTTATTTGCTAATATTTTAATTGAATGAAAGTTAAATAATATGTGTATTAACATTCAGGACAGCTTTGCTTCAGCAACAGGTACAAAGGAAAAGGATTGTAATTCTTTAAAGAAGAATTCAACATAGTTTTGAAAAATCTGTAGCAATTTCCCTTAGGACATGATCTATGCAGCAGTCATGAACAGCAAAATTCTAGAGGAATGACTTATTTAATTTGGTCACAGCAAATGGCTTCATGGAGCCTCATCCCACACTTTATCATCTAGCTAGTCTAAAAACTGCTAATCTCCAGTGTCTTTTGACCTCTATTTTTCCCCAAAAAAGGGCCTTTATCAAGCTTCATATCTACTCAAAGTTCAATGTTGAATGCATTTTAAAGTAGCTAAGATGCTTTATTAGAAAAGAATAACTTAGAGACTTCTATGATGTATCTAAATATTGATTAATCATCACACAAGAACTGCATAACCCTTCATGGAATCTCTTATAAATTGTATGATTAATGTAGTAATGGAAGTAGAAATTCCAATAAGCACCTATATTTTTTTAAATCAAAATATGATTTCAGTTCATTTTTTAGACTGGTTTTGTATTGTTTTTACTTAGGAACCAGACTGTTCTGCTCAGAAAGCAGAACATCAGTTAAGTTCTAGTTGCATCAGAGGAGGTATTTTTCTTTTATTACAGAAGAATCTTCCAGCCTTCTTCCCTTCTCTCTGTAGCTGCTATATAAATGGTGAAGGTTAGAAGAAGAAAAAGGATTTTGCTAGCATATAAAGCATGACAAGGATTTGGACCAAAGTCCTATGAGATTTAAACAAGTAGATACAGTGGGTGGCTCATGGCTAGAGAACTAGGGCTGAAGCCAGGAAGACTTGAATTCAAAACCAGTTTCAGGCACTTTCTAGTGATATGACCTTGAAAAGTCATTTAATTTCTATTTGCCTCAGTTTCCTCATCTATAAAATGGAAATAATAATAGATTATACCTCCCAGGGTTATTGTGAGACTAAAATGAGATAATAATTGTTATCTGTTGCACTGTACCTAAGAAATAATAAGTGCTATATAAGTGTTGGCTATCATTATTATTACTAATATCATACAAAAAGAATGTATATGGCAAAATTTCCAGAAACTGAAGCAAAATATAAACATTTTTAAAGGAGGAAGATAGCCATTGTGGAAATGGTATTATCACTTCCCTTGACATTATTGGACATATCCAGAGTCAATCACTGTCTGGCAAAATTGAGGGGTTTGTGGAGGGGGAGGGGAGGAAAAGATGTCATATTATCTCCTACTAGTACTTGCATTCTGAAATTAGACCCCTTGAATAGCCTGGTGCCTAGTAGAGAGCAATAGATAAATGTCAGGAGACCTGAGTTCTTGGGTTCTACCCATAACTAGTTGTATAACAAACAAATCTTCATTTATTCATCAATAAACTTAAAATATTGGTTTAGATGCTTTATAAGATGTGTACTAGCTCTGAATTTCATACACTGTGCTTATCTTTACACTTGCAGTTTTTCCATTCTGAACTGAAATTAGAAGATACTTCCATAGTTCATTTCATTTTGAAGAACTTTGATCTGAGAATTATAGTGAATTGTTAGGTGTTCATTTCTGCAGCCAGACTCCTAGTCTTACTGATTTGGTGGCTGGATATTTAAGAGTTCTCTACAGAATTTGGTAGTAACTTGGAGTTTACCAGTGTATTAATGATGAATTCAGAATGTTCATGTCAACTAATGTCTACTCTTTGCTGCTTTTTTTTAACTAACAAATTTGTTTTCTTTCCCTTCCACTCCTTCTACTTCTGAGGAATTCAAAATACTTTTCTGCAAAACATATGCATAGTCAAAAAAAAAAAGAATTTCTCACATTTGCCATGTTCAAAAAACACAGGTCTCCTTCTACACTCTGGGTTCATCAAAATCTCTGACAGAAGATGGGTAGCGTGCTTCTTCAATCAGTACTTTGGGAATATGAATGGCCATTGAGTTGACCCGAGTTGTTGACATTTTCAAAGTTGTTTGTACTTTACAGTGTTGTTATTGTAGGTATAATTGTTCTCCTGGTTCTACTCACTTTATACTTCATCAGTTTATACAAGGCTTCTAAACTGTTCATTTTTATAATATTGATGTTATGGAATGAATTGTTCTCCTGATTCTGCTCATTTCATTTCCATAGCATAGGCAGGAGATTCAATTGTTAAGGATTATTTGAGGGAGAATACTAGAAGTTTATACTGAATTATATGTTCTATTAATGAAAAACCAAACCCAAATTATAGTCCAGATCATACGTTGTGCAACTTTGAATGTTCAATGAAAAAGCATTGTCGTGGATCCACTCTTCTAGTAGAATAATTACAAATATATCTGCTGTGTGGCAGGCCGAAGAGTGAAAAGACATGTTCTTTCTCCTCGTTGTCTGTTTGTTTCTTTTTAAACATAAGTATTCTCAATTCACTCATGAAGTTCACTCTGTCTCCTCACAATACCTTGTTCTTCAAAGGAATATTCTACTCTTTTTGCCTAGTGATTTCAGACTTGGCCTGCCTGTTTAGGAAAGGATTTCAAAGCCTTTTAATTCAGCCTGGCCTGAAGTGAGTACAACTTTAACTTCTCTTCTCTGGTTATGCTAGTCAGTCAATGAGCTAACCTGCTGCCATGAACCTGTAAAAATATTCCTTAGAAAGAGGAAGGTGAACTTTGTTGAGGTGCAAGTAAAAATCATGGAGGTATTCAAATCATCAGTTTAAAACATCTACTTTTCCAATGCCTTTGATTTTTGTCACCGGCTGCACTGCCTTTTAGCAATGGGAAAGAAATTCCCAGAGATTCTCTGAGCAGTAGAAAACGTACAGCGACTTCTGGATACATAAGGTTTCAATGCTTGCAATACACCAGACAAATATATAGACACTGAGTGTTTCTGCATTTTTTCTTTTTATTTTGAGGAGGCATTAAGGAAGGATTGAGAAGGAGGGTAAGGGGGGGGGGGGGCGGTAAGCACTGCGAAGAGGGAGCCAGAATGGATAGTATACGAATGACAAAAACTCGAGTGTGTTTCCTTGGCTTTTTTATCCAATAGAACAGAATTGATAGAAGAGAGGGACAGTACAACAGAAGATCAATTCCCCAAGCTTTGAAAGAGGCAAAGAAAATAAAAGTTTGACAGGAATTTATAAATACAGACCTCAGTTAAGTATATCATCATTCATAATACCATTAAATCTATTTCAATAAACAAAAACATGCTTTACTTATTCCAGGAATTCTTTGTGAAAGGAAAACATTATGTGAAAAATAAAGTGTTATTGCAAACCCAGTTAAAATCTGGAGTGAGGTTTTGAATAAACAAATTAAATTGCAATGGAATATAGTGTGCCTTAGAGCCATTTCTTGACAAAACAGTCATCTTATTTACACGCTTCACAATACCCCACCATGGATGTCGAAGAAAAAAAATAAGGAGAAAAATAATTAGCATATTAATCTTTTTTATGCCGTCATCTTTCAGGTCCAGAAGACCATGGTGTAATTTAAATCTAAACGCTTTCCTGGCATTAGAATTCATTTTAGATGGGTCAATTGTTCCATAATAAAGGGATAGAAGGTGTACTTCATGCAAGAGATTTATGTTTGCCATTTGTTCATATTCATGTGCTACTGAATACCCTCAATTCAAATGGTGATGGCTGTTCATATCAGTAGAGCGCCAGCACCACAGATCACTAACCGGCAGCAATGAATTTCATTTGCAGGACAAAAAATACGGCGAAATTAACTCCAACAGTTTATTGATTTTTGCTTAACAGAAGCCAGTATAACAGCTCTATTGCCCTCATAATGATTAGTGACAAAAGTTTAATTAAGCAATTATGAAGCCAATAATAGAGTTGTCTGGCTTGCTTAGCTTTAGTCCGTTTAGGACTTATCTCCCTCTTGCACATCATAGCAGCTGGAATGTGCTTGAAGAGATTAATGCCGGGAGAACACAGATGCCTACTCTAATTCTGCTTCATGATGCTGTTTGAATGGAGTTGAGAACACAAGCTACCCTTTATCAAATTACAAGTCCGCTTTTCATGAATATGTAGTAAAAAAAAAATCTAGTTGTGGCTTCAAGGTGTAATTATAAAGACATACAACAAAAATGACACACAATTCTGTCTTAGTAATCCCTGCTATGAAATATGCATGATAATGTATTACTGAATAAAGACTTAACAATGTTATAAGAGGCTTTGGCATTGTACAGTTATCCAAACAATTGGCAGCATTTTCCAAATGTTATTTGAGATATTGTCTGACCTTACATCTTTGTTTTTCTTCTTCTTAAATGTATTGTCTCAAGCTTATTGTATTGTTATTTGTCCATAATGCCGTTAAAACCATCTTATCTGTTGGTAAGAATTCCCGATCCATTATGTATGCTTAAATATGTTAATTTTAAAATGGGAGCTCCTTCCTCTGCATTAATCATTTCATAAAATATGCGCTATGCCCCCCAAATCTGGAAAAGCAGTGGAAACGTAGCTTCTGGGTTTATTCCTATAGCCAGTCACCAGAGCCACTGTTTTCGAAGTATTGCCTTCACTCTGGACGCTCTAAATACCTTCACTCGACAGAAGGAATGTAGGGACTGCTGCCTAGCCTCAGCGAGGGAGAGTGACCATTTTGTTGACCCTTCTGTCCTATAGAAAAGAGATTACTATTTGCCTTTTCTGCATACAGAATGAGGAACTCAGGGGAGAAGATAATTCCAGAGGACAATATAAAGCATAAGAATCCAGGGGAAATTCGTAGGCTGGAGAAACATGTTTGGTAAACTTTCCAAGTGATATTACAAATTATGCGATAATGTTCGATATAAGGGGAGAGCCAATCATACTTCGTTCCTGTCCCCCCCTCAAAAAAGGATGTGCTTTATCCACCTGATTTGCTATTTATTTTATCAAATTCCTCTCAAAAGGCATTTGTCTTCTGGAGTTGCACAGAACAGCTGCTTCTGTAGAGCATGTAGCAGCTGGAGGAAAACCAACAAAAGATATCCCCACAACCTTATGACTTTCCAAGGAATCTTTATATCCTGGATGGACAACATATGCATTATCATTAAAATGCACCAGTGCATAAGCGTCAGTTGGGTGGAGGAGCTGATGCGCATTGAGAGCAATGCAACACGGGCTGCATTCTTCCAGGCAGTGCCTCTCACTCACTGCTACTTGCATCATTTGAGGACTCGTGGCACGTACTCTATGTACTTACCCCCAAGCTGTACGGAGGAGGAGGGTTTGCTGGGTATTCCTCTGGGTATTCGAATAAATTTATCCTCATAGCTTTCTATTAATAAATCAGAACATGTCTTTTTTATTTGTGTGAATAATTGTAGCAATTATCAAGGTTACCAAGGAGGGCTTTTCATTTATATATAAATCCAACCAAGGTATGCATAAGAACAGTGGGTTTATTATGGGAAGAGAGTTCAGGCTCAATTTAGGAGAATGATCATAATTATCAGGGGAGATGTTCCCTGGGCTTTATTATCACTGGCACACCATGTCTCACAAGTTAAGTCTTCCATTATTTTAACCTCCTTAAGTTAAAGAGACTCTTTAAAACTGTGCAGGCCAATGTCATAGCATTTACCTTTGAACTTATCTTTAGAGGAAACTGCCACTAAGTTTGTTATGGGCAGTTGACAGAGAGAGAGAGAGAGAGAGAGAGAGAGAGAGATGAATGTGCACATGAAAATGTAAATGTGGGCAGTCCAGACCTTATCTATAGATTTTTTTTTCCTTTTAATTGTGTCTTTGTGGTTGATTAAAAAGAATGTTTCCCCAGTCTCTATTCAAACAGTTGTCAAAGATGAAAACCTTTTGCCAGTTTCTTTGCACCTCTGTCCCCAGTCTCCACCATCCAAGACACAAGATGGCAGGGACTTAATTGTTAAGAATTTTTTTTAAACACTCCTTTTGGCATTCGTTAAATATGGTTAAATCTATAAGAGATGAAAGAGAATTCCGGGGATATTAGAGAGATGTTACTCTTATGTGTGGTTAATTGGTAGAATGTTATCAACATCTGTCCTACCATGATGCCACAGCATTTGAAAGCACAGTGGCTATCTGTCTTCAATGGATAAGAAGGTTACTAAGTCTTCCGGTGTCGTCAATCCAAAGGAATTTGTTTTTGTCTTTTAGGAAAACTAATAATAGTGCCTTATTATTTTGATTTATGGATAGGTTTGAGAGGCAAAGACTGAATTACACTGAGGGCTGAGTGACCAGCTTGCCACTGTAAGCTGCTATCTATTTTCATCTAAATATACTCCAATTCTCAAATATGAATAATGGCTAAATGACTGTATATCTTCACTCAGTTTCCATGGCTATGCTTTTTTTATATGTTCATTTGGGAAAGCGAAAATCCCCTACAGTGTGGGAATGTGAAAGGTATACTCATTTCCGTATCCCCAATTGCTTAAAATCTCATAGACAAAGAGGAATACAGCATTCATAAACTTGATTTTACAATCCTACTGGCTAAATGAAACTTTTTATCCATTCTAGAGGTGTGCTAGATCTGTAATTGTATTAACCTCCAAAGCAATTCGCCCACATGGAGTACTTGTAATATCCCTCCTAGAATAAATTTTTAACCATTTGGTAATTAGCTTAGCCATACCTGTGACAACTACTAAATTGTAAAACAGCAGAATGCTATCTTAATTATCCTTTCTAAAGAGACCTAACAATAATTTGCTTAATCTCAATGAGACATGAAATAATGCAGGTAATTAAGTAAAGAAAGATTCCCACATGAATACGCTATTTGACAATAATATAGGAAGTAGGTGATGCCTTTGCAATTGAAAGCCAGACCCTATGCACAATCGGAGGTTTAAAAATAAAATCTTTCTACTGCGCTCATAATGGGTGCTTGCTACCTGCACGTATGGATCTCAGGACTATTAAGGAGATACAAATTATCAGCACTATAAGATGAAGCTACAGATGGTGTGATGAAGCTATTTTTGCTTCCCGATGAGGCATCTGGGTTTTCTCTGATTTAGCAATGAAACCTGGTAAAGATCTTGTATTTCATCGCTAAAAGTAACAATGAGCTCCTTTTAGTATTCCATGTATGGACAAGAAATCTATCTAGCCAAGTTATTCCATGCATAAAAGGCTGCCTGGACATTTTTCATCCTTACCAAGTTTGTTTCTGGTCATTTTTTGTTGTTGTTGTCGTCTTGCCAAATGAAGACTAGTGGTAATTTGTTCTTATTAAGGAGAAGTTCTAAAAACAGCTCTGCAATCTTTGGTTTTGCACATTCAATTCATCACATCCGATGGGATTAATGCAAAAATAATATTTACCTTCCCGTAGCCATTGAAATTTAGAACGTGTGGGATGCATGGTAAAAAGGACTGCAAATCTGAAAATTAAATATTACGTGCTACCTATGGTAATATATTAAGTGTGATTGACTTAAGAGATGCCAATGAATATGTGACAGAAATTTTATCAATCCCAAATGTTCATCTCTTCAGTTTGCTCTTCCTTATTTTTATTGTGAACGGTACCAGATGAAAAATACAACTGTTTGCTAATAGGACTCACATCTTATTATTGGTGCAGATTTTCCGTTTTCCTTAACTCACCATGATTACTTTTTTAGAAGCTTTCACTTTTCCCCAGCTGATGCTTGTCTTGTTAGGCAGCACTAATGACACTTCAGTCATTGTGGCTTTCAAGCCGAGCCCTTCCAGAGTGAACAGAGAGTTGACATTTCCTGACATTTTCCCAACTAATTACAGGACAAATAATTAAGCATGTTCTCGTATGTAACAAATGAAGGCAAAAGCCGTCTGTCAGCGATGGTGATTGATGACACTCTGGGAGACTTTATCTGATGGGTCCTGCCATGCAGTAGAGGGGAAGCAAATTTATTAGAATGAACAATGCAAATTCTGAGTCATCTCATCCAGTTATGCGCCAAAGCAATATCCATGTCAAGGTGAATGTGACAATGAAAGCAAAATATTTGCATTTTGTGGAGCAGGTTGAAGGGGAAATCAGAGCGAGAAGATGACAGGCCTAATTATTTTGGCTCATACAGGCTAGGACAGCTGTTTCTGGTGTCCTGAACAAGGCTGTCACACAGGTAACTAAATAGGTCTGCATATAAGTCTGTATCCAACACTGTACTGAGATGTCTACCACTAATGACCAACGCTAATGTTACTGCCATCCCTGAAAAACAGTAAATGTGTCACTGTGCACCTTCTGCATGGCAGTCAACATTTCGCTACATAATTACTTGTTAGTGAATTAATTCCTATCTGTCAGTATCTATGCCAGTGTCATTTTTAGACCATTACAAAATTATGCCATCACCATAGCAACTGCAAGCACAGTTAAAAGGCAAAACAGTTCAGATACCCAAGAAAAGTGCCTAGTTAGGCAGAAGACTAATCATGTAAAATTCAAATTGTGATGTTGCTGTCTCCTGTCCTAATTTTCTTTATCTTGATTAGGTGTTTGATCAATGATCATTAAACAATAATTTAAGGTTTCCAATTTTGATTTATGAATCCTATTTCATATAATTAAAATCCCAGCCCACAAATGTGGCTTACTCAAAAGAAATAATAACATAATACTGTCAATTCAATTAATTGGAAGCTTGAAAGTGACATGCCCAAAGCAGAATCCTAATATCAGAGCCAATATGCAAATAAGGGGAAAAAGTAGTAGCATCCGGATGGTTTTTTTCCCCTTATTTCTTTGGCTTTCTAAACACTGAGATGCTTACAAAGTCTATCTTCCAGTTCATTTCTGTTTTTGCCCACTATTCTTTATGCATATCCCATTTGCCACCTAAGAACTGCTAGGCTGTGTCTTTCTGTTTCATTCTCATTTAGCATTTTGAGATGCCATCACATTAACCAAATCACTCCTTCCTTTATTCAAATCAACACACTACAGGTTTCAAATATTCTCTGTATTGTGACCATTTTAGAACCTTTGAACCCCAAATGCCTCCAGTGAAATATGGAAGAGGGGAGGAAGGGGAAAGATGTTGAGTGAGGAGAAAATTCTTATTTCCAATAAGCAGGCAGAAAATGTAAAAGATCCTGTAGGTAGAAGGATCTGTGATCATTGATTTTTCTCTCTTAATTAATTAAAATGTTACTAAGATGGGGATGGACGACTCCAGTGAGCTACCAACATAAATTCATCATGTTGGTCTGTAAAACATGGTCACTTTTGTTAAGTGCAAATGTTTTACTGGTGAATTTCAAATGATGTATGACAATCACATCAAGTCAAGATAGCAACTTGAGCCAAGGTATCATTGAACTCGGGAAAAGATGAATGTAATGAAACGGTAAGGAACTTGGAAAATGTGGTTATGCTATGAAGGGGTTTTTTAATCAATAACATCATTTGGTAGATTGATACTTTTTTTTTACTGTAAAGTCCTACGCTGTTCCCTCTGGATTTAGAGGTCAGAAAATCTAGGTTAGAATCTGGGTTCTGTCACTTATTACTTGTGCGACCATGGGCAAATCATTTAACCTCTTTGGGCCTCTGTCTCCTTACCTTTAATATGAGGAAATTGGACCCAATGCTCTAAATGCTCTAACTATGTTACATATATAACAATATAAATAAATTACATATACATATACTATACATATATGTATAATATGTAAGTATATATTTATGTGCTAGATAGACATGTATTTTATATTCTATATAAATTTTAAATAAAAAACATATAAAACACATTAAAAAATCTATAAGCATATACTTTATGAGATAAAGGAAATAAAACAAGTTCAGTCAGCCAGATAATAAGCATTAATTATTACTCTGAGCCAAAACTGTTAAACACTGGGGAAAGAAGGATAGGCAAAAACATGATCTCTACACTCAAAGATCTCACATTCTAATGGAGGCCAGGGAGGGAGGAAGGAGAGAATAACATTCAAATAACTATGTATAAAAACAAGAAAAATAGAGTGTAAATGAAAGATAATCTCAGACCTCCTACAAAAAGGAGGATTTAAGTAGAACCTGGAAGGAAGCTATGGAAGTTAGGAAAAGGCAGGGAGGAGAGAGAGGATTCCAGGCCTAGGAGATGGAAATCTATACAAATGGAGAATCAACAGATGGATGATCCCATATGAAGCCAGTGTAACTGAATCATAGAAAGGATGGAAGAGAGTAATAACTGGAAAGAGAGGAAGGAGCCAGGCTAAGAAAGACTTTAACTGCCCAATCAAGGATTTTTTTAATTTGATTCTAGAAGGAATAGGAAGCCAGTGAAATTTGAAAAGGAAGGATGACCTAATGCTAGATTTTAGGAAAATTACTTTAAATTTGGCAGTGGAGTGTAGGATAGGCTTGAATAGAAAGAGATTCTAATCAGAGACAACAGTTATAAGCCTCCTGAAATAATATATATAGCAGGAAATGGGGGCTTTTACTAGGGTGATTATTGCATGAATAGAAAGAATGGGAAATAAGGGCACTATGTATTGTGCAGGCTGAGACAACAAGAAATGACAACATGTTATATAGGTGAGTTGAGAGCAAATGAAGAATTGAGAATGGCACTGAATTTATAAGTATGGTTGACTGGGTAGAGATTGGTCAATTCTTGTGATTGTGAATAGACAGATCTTTCAAAAATTCAAAAATACTTTAAATGAGAAATAAAAGGATGGGAAATTACTTTTTCCTCATGGTTCAAAAAATAAAATTTAATAATTACATAGATTATTGAATGATATTTTTCAATTATTTTTATTATTATTTAATGTAAACACAGAGGAAGCCAACATAAAAAATAGCTTTTGGTGACTAAAAGAGGAATGGAAAAGCAAAACTTTCAGATATCAGTTCAAGAAACTTTAACACTAGACACATGAACTACTAAAAATAATAATAAATTAAGAAACTCAATAATGTTTTAGTATCATATAATGCATTATAACAATATGTCAAATTATGATATATAAAAACAATTTTTAAAAACTCAATGACATATCCATCACTTATATATTACTGGAGCTATAAATAAACCTGTTGACTGGCTTCATGATGAATGAAAAAGCCCACTCTAAATTTGCTTCATATCACTGTGGCATGCTATGGTCATACTGTACATCTCCAGTCTACTCATATCATTTCAGTAGTTTTCCACTTCCCTTTAATGGTCCACCACCTGTATCCATTTCATGCCAATCATTCAAACTACCTCAGAAATTTTTAACCAAGTAGAAGACTAACTTTAATGTTCTCCTGAAAGGCACACCGGTGTCAGTAAAGCAGTGGGAAGATTTAATTTCTGTTCTTTTTTAACAAGGTTAAGAGAGTTGTGTTCTTAGTTAAAACTGACCACAAAAATGGGTAGTAATCAACAGTCTCTCACTAATGCTATAGAAACTAAATCCTTTACTGTTCTGCCTTTTACAGTTGGGGATATAAAGATAACATAGGTGCACAATTATTTGTTTTAAAATATTTTTAAAGTTGTATATTTACTTGATTCTTAGGAATCCCTTCTGTCCTTTGAATGCACACATTTCAACAACCAAAGACTATCGTGAATGCACAGAAAGCAAAGGTCAGGATCTAGCAGAATTGAATCTAAATCTGGTTTGTGCTTCACTCTTAAGGACCAGATCCAAACCAGTCGAGACTGGGCAGAAATTCCTACTCTTTGTCAAACACAAAAGACTTTGGCACCAGAAGAAAAAGTTTTCATATCCATCATCTGGTTGAAAAACTGTTTTTTAGTCATGTAAATAATGCAATGTCTTGATAGAGATTGTATACAAATTTGATACAAGGAACCAATGAGATGGTTTCTGTCTAATGATCCTAGTCAAGCTAATTAATGTATTCTGCTACATTACATTTTAAGAAGTGACCATTGTGTAATACACTTTGAAATATGCACAAGCTAATGGGATAAGATACAAAAATTATTATGCTGACAGTAAATCATATTACATTCCTAATAAGCATTAACTAGATAACTAGGTCAAAGCAGTATTATCTTAATTGATTTTTCAAAAGAAACCTGACAGAAAAATGTCAATGCTCGAATATTTCTTCATGCATCATTAAAACAAGATTGGCTTTTAACAAAAGAAGAATCCTTCACAGAATTGATTCTTGCTTCGGGCTGCCTGCAAGTAAGTGTATTACATAAAAATCTATACAGGATATTAAAACAACACCACTCTGCAAGACAGTTACAATTAAAAGCTGACACCCCCCAATGTGTCTACCACAGTGACTTGCCAACAAATGTATTCAAGTCTTCGTGACCAATATAACCAATGTGTGAAAACTATTCAGATCTACAGTTTGACAGGAAGGAGCTGATTATGGGGATTTCTAATTAAATCAGTACATTAATCACTTATCTATTTCAAAACTGCACAGTTATTAAACAAACACACAAGAATACAGGAACACATTACCTTGGAGCTATAATCCAAATCATGAGATATAATGTGGGGAACATTGTATTACAGATAGTAGGCATGTCTCCAACATGTTGAGATTTCAGTAGAGGAGATAGATGGTAAAAGGTTTTAGCTAACTAATTCGCCTTTACTATTGAAGTAAAAAATGATAAAGGTCATTGCCTAAAAACATAGTTTTACAGATGACTGGTCTATTTTAACGTGAAATAAATAAACACTAACCTATTTCATTTAAACTCTGTTCCAGTTTCCCTGGCCTCCTTTGAAAAAGCTCAGATCCTGAGGTTTGCAAAAAAACTTTCCTAAGACCTTCAGCTCTTGGCACCTTCCCCTCTGAGGCTTCATTCTATCTACTCTGGGTGTATCTTACATGTTCCTCCTTATTCCTACACGTTTTCTCCCTTGTTAGATAAGTTCCCTGAAAGTCAAGAACTACTTTTATGTTTCTTCGCATCTCCAGACCATACTACAATACCTGGTTCATAAGTTAGCACTTCGAAAATTCATGTAGACCAAGAGACTGACAACTGGCTTGTTTGTTTCTCCTCCTAGAAGAGAATTACCTCAGAATATATCTTCTGCTTGCATCCATCTTAGCTCTAACCCTGACTTATGGCATCACCTCAGGCCAGTATCTTTATCTTCATTTTTTTCTCAGTTTACAAAGTGAATACAAGAAGTTCCATTTGTCCAGAGTGGAATTTTGCAAGTATGCCTAATAAGACACACCATCCCACTGAATTCAGAATGCAAAGCACATTGATCCCTGATTGATGATCTCAAATGGAACATAACCGAATGTAAGTAACAATTAGGATGCCATTCCCAAAATTAGTTATTCTGTCTTCTGATTGTGACTGAGTTGAAAATACTTTAGAGTGTGTGTGTGTGAGTGTGTGTGTGTGTGTGTGTGTTTTCAATCATTTTGTGGACAAACTTCACATGAAACAAAAGTAAATATTTCCAGCCTAGAACACAGGGAAATGTAACTCATACACCCAGGAGAGGGAGTCTTCTGTACTGAAAATGTTAAAGCTTTCAGAGGAATGAGGACTCTCAGAAGTCCTAAGAGACCTAGAACATTTACAGTTTTTGAGGCCCTGTAGCTATGATTTTTTTTTTGAAGTGATGATACTCAAAAACAAAATAGTACACCTAGGGAAAAAAGCAGAATGTGGTGTTTGCTTTCATCTATCAATGGGCCTGCAACTTCATTCATGTGGATATTCCCTCCAGTGAGGCAGATTGCAACCCAACTATATCACACAACTTTTGTCCATGCCTTCTTATACGTGTTTCTTAGTGGATTCACTCAAGATATTGGGGACCTTCCTCTAGATCTCTTGAAATTGCATCAATAACAGTGACATACACAAACTGTTCACCTGTTATCTCTTGCTCTCACTACATGACTAGCCTACCTCTTGAATATGTACATCATCTAAGTGAATATACCATATATGCATACACATATTGTAAATTAAAAAAACAATTAACCTTTTTTACAAATGCATCATTGTGGGGATGGAGGGAATATTATTTTTTTGCAAAATCAGTTGCTACTAAGCATGACGGAACCATTCAAATCCTCTTTATCCCTAGCAAGGAATAATTCCTTACTTGCTTAAGTTTGAGTTTGATGATAACACTGCTTGTTGTCTCTTTAATTGGACCCACAGATGATCAATGGAACTATTATAGTAAGAACTTGCAACTAAAATTTCTAAAAGAGAAATAAAGTTATTACCCTACATAAATGATTGCTGAGGGTTTAAGCAATAGTCAGTATTTTAAGAAAGTAATGAAATTTCCAATAAAGTATAGCTTGTAATGAATGCTTGTAAGGCTATATACTTGTTGACTCATTAGAAGAAAAGAATTTTATTCATATAATATAGTAGTGACAGACACAAAATAGCCTATTTACATGAAATTTTAACCAAATAGGAAGCAAATCTTTTTTAAGAATCATATCACATTTCCTTTTCTTGAGTAGAGTATACTAAATATAACATTTAAATATCAATTAGTGCCCATGATATGTAAGATATGTATATTCAAAATGTACAAAAGGTTCTTCTTATACTTTTTATACATTTTAAGATACTTTTTAAGATCCTGAATCTATTTTTTTTTCTTTCCTTACTTTTAGGCTCTAAATTTTTAATTTTGGGTCTTAAAATATGCATCTGCTACTTAACGATCCTAGACATTTTAAGATTCTTTTTAAGATCTTCAGTCTGTTTTTGTTTTTATTTTTTTTTCTGTCTCTTTCCTTATTTTTAGGTTCTAAATTTTCAATCTTTGCATTATCCATAGTCATTCTCTGTTCTCCCTCTTCTTTTTTTTTATTTGAATTAGTTTCTTTAGTCTGTCCTCCCTCTTCTGCTGGATGTTTTGACTCTTTTCTAGACTTGAAAATCACAGAATCACAGTTTTTCAGTCATGTGGACTTCCAGAGACCAAGAAGTCTAACTGGTAACTGAACAAGGATATCCTCCACCATAACATATTCAACAAATAGTCTTCTATCCTTCATTGAAGCCTCCATTAACAAGAAATTCACTGTCTCTTGAGAGTGTCTGTTCTTCTTTAGAATACTTTTCCTTATAGTAAATCTATATTTGCCTTCTTGAAACTTCTACCATTTTTTTCCATAGTTCTGACATGTGTAGCTAAGAAATCAAATGGGTCTGATCCATTTTCCATATTATGACCCTTCAGATATTTGAAGATGTTCCCCCAAACTCGTTTATTGTTTTTTAGCCAAGTAACTCCAATTCCTTCAAATAACCAATGAATTGCAAAATATTTAGAAAGTGTCTACTATACACCAAGCAACTGGAAGATAAAGACCAAAAGGAAAAAAGAGACAATTCCTTCCCTAAAGAAGCTTACATTTAACAAGATAAAATTATAGACAAGTAATTATATTCAAAATATATACAAAGTAAATGTGAAATCACTTTGAGGGGAATATTCTTTAGCAGAGTAAAGGCTTCATTTAGAAAATGGTATTTTAAATTATTTTTGAGGAAAATTAGTTCTATAAGGCAGAGAATATCTTAGATTAGAATAACAGTATGAACATCTAAGGGTCAAGGGACATGGACGTCTCATCAACTTCCCTGGACCAGCAGTAACTGCAATGAGAGGAGAGGAAAAACTACACACAAAAAAGAAAAACAGCTTATTGGGGGGCGGGGGCAAAGGGACAAAAAGATACTATTAGAAAAGTTAAACCTTTTCCAAGAGGAGTACCTTAGGAGTTCCAGCAAAAAGATGTCCAGGAATTGGGAATTATCTCCTTTATCACATGTGTTTTAACCATGGATTCTATATGTACTTAGAAGAGATGTGAAGAGAGATGTTTGTACCAAAGTTCTCACTACCTTGGAAATTGGCCCTCGAAAGCTAAAAGGCCTATCTAATTCCATTGATTGCTGAAAGAGAAGAACATGGGGAGGCGTTGGTGAACTACATCATTAGAAAACCACTCCTAATCTCCCTAGCTACTCCCCAAAAGCTGAGCCAAAATATAGAAGTTCCTCCAGGGACCCAGTCTGTCCAGAAAATGGAGATTAGGTGAATAATTTGTGTCTATACAACAAAAGTAACTGCAAAGGTCTTTTTGTTTTAGTTTCCATTGGCTTTGCATTGTTTGTATTTTTAGTATAAGGTAGAGAACCATAATGTTTTACATAGAAACCTGGCCTTCAGGCCAGGAAGACCTATATCCAAATTCCATCTCTAAGAAATACTAGCTATGTGACTCTCATCACATAAGTCACTACCTCTCAGAGTTCTGGGCAATTCTCTAAAATTACTAGTTGTTGAGAGCCATTGACTCACACTAGTAAAGATTGTTTCTTTACCAAGAAGTTCCCTATACTAGTGAAATCACAGATTGAGTTGTTATCTTTCTTAAAAGTACAATCCAATGTATATGACTGGGATGAGGGTGGTTGGTGGAGGATGAGGGCTAGTCACTGGGGAACAGGAAAAGCCAGATCTGGGGGAGGTGGGACAGTGCTTGAGTTGAATTTTTTTTTTTTAATTTTAATATTATTTTATTTGGTCGTTTTCATACATTATTCACTGGAAACAAAGATCGTTTTCTTTTCCTCCCCTCCCCCCCCCCCCCCCCCGCCTTTCCCTCTCCCATAGCCGACGCATGATTCCACTGGTTATCACATGTGTTCTTGACTCGAACCCATTTCCCTGTTGTTGGAGTTTGCATTATAGTGTTCATTTAGAGTCTCTCCTCAGTCTTATCTCCTCCAACCCTGTGGTCGAGCAGTTGCTTTTCAGTGGTGTTTTTACTCCCACAGTTTATCCTCTGCTTGTGGGTAGTATTTTTTTTAGATCCCTGCAGATTGTTCAGGGAAATTGCATTGATACTTATGGAGAAGTCCATCACCTTCGATTGTACCACAATGTATCAGTCTCTGTGTATAATGTTTTCCTGGTTCTGCTCCTTTCGCTCTGCATCACTTCCTGGAGGTTGTTCCAGTTCACATGGAATTCCTCCACTTTATTATTCCTTTTAGCACAATAATATTCCATCACCAACATATACCACAATTTGTTTAGCCATTCCCCAATTGATGGGCATCCCCTCATTTTCCAATTTTTGGCCACCACAAAGAGCGCAGCTATGAATATTTTTGTACAAGTCTTTTTGTCCATTATCTCTTTGGGGTACAAGCCCAGCAGTGCTATGGCTGGATCAAAGGGCAGACAGTCTTTTATCGCCCTTTGGGCATAGTTCCAAATTGCCCTCCAGAATGGTTGGATCAATTCACAACTCCACCAGCAATGAATTAATGTCCCCACTTTGCCACATCCCCTCCAGCATTCATTACTTTGCATAGCTGTCATGTTAGCCAATCTGCTAGGTGTGAGATGATACCTCAGAGTTGTTTTGATTTGCATCTCTCTGATTATAAGAGATGTAGAGCACTTTTTCATGTGCTTATTAATAGTTTTGATTTCTTTGGCTGAGAATTGCCTGTTCATGTCCCTTGCCCATTTGTCAATTGGAGAATGGCTTGATTTTTTGTACAATTGATTTAGTTCTTTATAAATTTTAGTAATTAAACCCTTGTCAGAGGTTTTTATGAAGATTGTTTCCCAATTTGTTGCTACCCTTCTGATTTTGGTTACATTGGTTTTGTTTGTACAAAAACTTTTTAATTTGATGTAATCCAGATTATTTATTTTGCATTTTGTAATTCTTTCTAATTCTTGCTTGGTTTTGAAGTATTTCCCTTCCCAAAGGTCTGACATGTATACTATTCTGTGTTCGCCTAATTTTCTTATAGTTTCCTTCTTTATGTTCAAGTCATTCATCCATTTTGAATTTATCTTGGTGTAGGGTGTGAGGTGTTGATCTAAGCCTAATCTTTCCCACACTGTCCTCCAATTTTCCCAACAGTTTTTATGAAATAGTGGATTTTTGTCCCAAAAGCTGGGATCTTTGGGTTTGTCATATACTGTCTTGCTGAGGTTGCTTGCCCCCAGTCTATTCCACTGATCCTCCTTTCTGTCTCTTAGCCAGTACCAAATTGTTTTGATGACCGCTGCTTTATAATATAGTCTGAGATCTGGGACTGCAAGACCCCCTTCCTTTGTATTTTTTTTCATTAATTCCCTGGGTATCCTTGATCTTTTGTTTTTCCAAATGAACTTTGTTATGTTTTTTTCTAAATCAGTAAAAAAAATTTTTGGGAGTTCCATGGGTATGGCACTAAATAGATAGATGAGTTTGGGTAGGATGGTCATTTTTATTATATTGGCTCGTCCTACCCATGAGCAGTTAATGTTCTTCCAATTGTTCAAGTCTAGTTTTAGTTGTGTGGAAAGTGTTTTGTAGTTGTGTTCATATAGTTCCTGTGTTTGTCTCGGGAGATATATTCCTAAGTATTTTATTTTGTCTTGGGTAATTTTGAATGGGATTTCTCTTTCTAGTTCTTGCTGCTGAGCTGTGTTGGAATTATATAGAAATGCTGATGACTTATGTGGGTTTATTTTGTATCCTGCAACTTTGCTAAAGTTGTTGATTATTTCAATTAGCTTTTTGGTTGAATCTCTAGGATTCTTTAAGTAGACCATCATGTCATCTGCAAAGAGTGATAATTTGGTCTCCTCCTTGCCTATTTTGATGCCTTCAATTTCTTTTTCTTCTCTAATTGCTACTGCTAGTGTTTCTAATACAATGTCAAATAATAGAGGTGATAATGGGCATCCTTGTTTCACTCCTGATCTTAATGGGAATGGATTTAGTTTATCCCCATTGCAGATGATATTAGCTGATGGTTTTAGATATATACTGTTTATTATTTTTAGGATAGTAGGAATGGGTGTTGTATTTTATCAAAGGCTTTTTCTGCATCTATTGAGATAATCATGTGATTCTTGTTGGTTTGCTTGTTGATGTGGTCAATTATGTGGATAGTTTTCCTAATGTTGAACCAGCCCTGCATCCCTGGTATGAATCCTACTTGATCATGGTGGATGACCCTTCTAATCACTTGCTGGAGTCTTTTTGCTAGTATCCTATTTAAGATTTTTGCATCTATATTCATTAGGGAGATTGGCCTATAGTTTTCTTTCTCTGTTTTTGGCCTGCCTGGCTTTGGAATTAGTACCATGCTTGTGTCATAAAAGGAGTTTGGTAGGACTCCCTCTTTGCTTATTATGTCGAATAGTTTGTATAATATTGGGGTTAACTGTTCTCTGAATGTTTGATAGAATTCACTGGTGAATCCATCAGGCCCTGGGGATTTTTTCTTAGGCAGTTCTTTGATGGCTTGATGGATTTCAATTTCTGATATGGGATTATTTAAGAAAACTATTTCTTCTTCTGTTAGTCTAGGCAATTTATATTTTTGTAAATATTCATCCATATCACCTAGATTGGTAAATTTATTGCCATATAGTTGGGCAAAGTAGTTTTTAATGATTGCCTTAATTTCCTCTTCATTTGAGGTGAGATCCCCCTTTTCATCCTTGATGCTATTAATTTGCCTTTCTTCTTTCCTTTTTTTAATTAAATTAACCAGTACTTTGTCTATTTTGTCTGTTTTTTCAAAGTACCAGCTTCTAGTCTTGTTTATTAGCTCAATAGTTCTGTCACTTTCTATTTTATTAATTTCTCCCTTAATTTTTAGGATCTCTAGTATGGTTTTCTTCTGGGGGTTTTTAATTTGTTCATTCTCAAGTTTTTTGATTTGCATTTCCAATTCCTTGGTCTCTGTCCTCCCTAATTTGTTAATATATGCACTCAGGGATATGAATTTTCCTCTAAGTACTGCCTTGGCTGCATCCCATAAGGTTTGAAAGGATGTTTCGCCGTTGTCATTTTCTTCAACGAAATTGTTAATTGTTTCTATGATTTCTTCTCTAACTATCCGATTTTGGAGGATCATGTTATTTAATTTCCAATTAATTTTTGATTTGGGTCTCCATGTACCCTTGCCGATCAATATTTTAATTGCCTTGTGATCTGAAAAGGCTGCAGTTAATATTTCTGCTTTTCTGCATTTAAGTGCCATGTTTCTATGACCTAGTGTATGATCTATTTTTGTGAATGTGCCATGTGGTGCTGAAAAGAAGGTGTATTCTTTTTTGTCCCTATTTATTTTTCTCCATATGTCTATTAATTCTAATTTTTCTAAGATTTCATTCACCTCTTTTACCTCTTTCTTATTTATTTTTTGATTTGATTTATCTAAATTTGATAGTGGTTGGTTCAAGTCTCCCACTAATATGGTTTTACTGTCTAATTCCTCCTTCAATTCTCCTAGTTTCTCTATTAAAAATTTGGATGCTATACCATTTGGTGCATACATGTTGATTAGTGATATTTCCTCATTGTCTATACTTCCTTTTAGCAGAATATATTTACCTTCCCTGTCCCTTTTGATCAGGTCTATTTGTACTTTGGCTTTGTCAGATATCATGATTGCAACTCCTGCCTTCTTTCTATCGGTTGAGGCCCAAAAGGTCTTACTCCAACCTTTAATTCTAACCTTGTGAGTGTCAACCCGTCTCATATGTGTTTCTTGAAGGCAACATATGGTAGGGTTTTGTGTTCTAATCCAATCTGCTATTTGTCTGCGTTTTATGGGTGAGTTCATCCCATTCACGTTCAAAGTTATGATTGTTATTTGTGGATTCGCTGGCATTTTGATGTCTTCCCCTAGTTCTGACCTTTCTTCTTTAGCTTTCTCCTTTTGAACCAGTGATTTACTTTAGGTCAGTCCCCCTAGTCCCCTCCCTTGAGATGCTTCCCTTTCTAGCCCCTCCCTTTTTATGCTCCCTTCCCCTCCCCCCTCTCCTTCCCTCCCTTTTTGTGCTCCCTCCCCCCTCCTTAATTTTCCTTTCTTTCTTGCCCTAATGGATAAGATAGAATTCAGGATCCCACTGGATCTAGATGTTCTTCCCTCTCAGATTTGATTTCACTGAGAGTAAGGTTTAAGTACTTCCACTTCACGCTCTCTTCCTCTCCTTCTCATATGAGAGTTCTTCCCCTCCCCTTCCCATGTGTATCTTTATATGGGAAAGTTTATTCTATTGATTCCCCCCCTATTTCTTGAAGTTAATCTTAGTATTATCACGGTTCCCCCCTCCCTTTTCCTTTTTTTGCCCCAACTTTCCCCAAATCTTCTTGATTCCCCAATCTTTCCCTATGCATGTTTCTTCTAACTACTCTTATGATGATACAATTTATGAGAGTTACACAAAACATTTTCCCCACATATTAATATATATAATTAGATGTAAATGTAGTCCTTATAGAAGAGAGTTTGACTTAAAGAGAAAGATAAGATTTATCTCCTTTTCCCTTTCTTTCATATTTACCTTTTCATGTTTCTCTTGCTTTCTGTGCTTGGATATCGAACTTTCCACAGAGCTCTGGTCTTTTCTTAGCAAATGCTTGGAAATCTTCTATTTTGTTGAATGCCCATACTTTCCCCTGGAAGTATATAGTCAGTTTTGCTGGGTAGTTGATTCTTGGTTGGAGACCCAGCTCTCTTGCCTTTCTAAATATCGTGTTCCATGCTTTGCGGTCTCTTAGTGTGTTAGCCGCTAAGTCATGTGTGATCCTTATGGGAGCCCCCTTGTATCTGAAGCTCTTCTTCTTGGCTTCTTGTAGGATTTTCTCCTTTACTTGGAAGCTCTTGAATTTGGCAATTACATTCCTAGGCGTTGTCTTTTGGGGATTTAGTATAGAAGGTGTTCTATGAATCCTTTCTATTTCTATTTTGCCCCCTTGCTCCAGAACGTGGGGGCAATTTTCTTTTATAATCTCCTCCAGAATAAAATCCAATTTGTTGTTTACCTCTGGTTTTTCTGGGAGACCGATGATACGGAGATTTTCTCGTCTTCCTCTGTTCTCCAGGTCCGTGACCTTCTCAGTGAGATATTTTCTGTTTTCTTCCAATTCATTAATTATTTGGGTTTGCTTTATTGATTCTTGCTGTTTTATCATCTCACTTTCTTCGAGGTCCTTAATTCTGGTCATTAGGGACTGGATTTGCTTTTCAGCCTTGTCTGCCCTTGTATTGGCTGCTTCGAGTTCTTTTTCCAATTGAGCAGTCTTATCTGTCAGACAGCTGATCTCTTTCTCCCATTTTTCTTTCCAGAAGGTTTCCATCTTTTGGATAAGTTCCAGTTTGAGATCTTCCAGAGCTTGTTGATAGTTTCCATTTTGGGAGGCGTGTTCTGAATTTTTTTGGATTTCCTCTTCATTCTCCTCTTTCCCTTGGGTACTTCCACCATAAAAGTTTTCAATAGTCACTTTTTTCCCTTTCTTCCTGGAGGCTTGATTTTGGGCCATGTGAGCCATCCCTTTGGTGGTTTTATTTCCCTTTCCTTTTTGGTCTGGGGTCTGGGTTATAAGAGTGGTTTTTCTGTGAATTTAGGTTGCTTCAGACTAGTTCTTCCCAGCCTCGGAGCCCAGGTATTCAGCTCCGCCCAGATAATCCGTGCGCCTTGTTCAGCGCAGCCCGCCCGAAGTCCGCTGGCTTCTCCAGTGAAAGCGCCCTGAGACGTTTTTTCCTGGCAGTCCCCAGATCCCAAGGACCCTGGAGTGCCCCCCCAGACAGAGACGCTCCCCACTCACTCCCTGTCCCGGTGAGCGCTCAGGTAGCTCACTCTGGTTTAGTGGGGGAGGTGGGGTGGGGGAAGGGCGGCTCAGTTCACTTTTCTGTGCAAGCTTTTCCTTCTTATTTTAGTGTGGAAATGTTCAAGCCCCACGTACCTTTGCCTCTGTGGGGTACTGGGGAGTCCTTCTGTTCCTCCAAAGGTGATTTTATGCTCCTTTGATGTAGTCTATTTCGTTCGGTGCTGGGGAGAGGAAACGTGCCGCGTCTAGATTGCAGCCATGATTACCCGGAAGTCTTGAGTTGAATTTTTAAAGAAGCCAGGAGCCCTAAAAAGTAGATGAGATGCCAAAATATATTCAAGGCAGGGGAAAGACCCATTAAAAGTCACAAGGACAGGAGATGAGAATGTGGGAAATGAGGAACAGCAAATGGACCAGTTGGGAAGAACCCTAGTGAGTATAAACTTTATTAAGTTTAGAAATGTAGGCAGCAGCCAGATTCCTAAATGGCAAATGGAAGAAGATGTATTTTTATCTTAGTGAACAAATAAGCTTTCAGAATTTTTTGTTTGTTTCTCAGGAGAGTGACATGGATAGAGCTATACTTTAGGAATATCACTTTGGTTGAGGTTTGGTGAGCTTGAATTGGACTGTGAAGAGACTTGGAAGCAGGGAGTCTAATTTAATAGTGAGTTCCTGGTCTATAGCTGTTAATATCAAAATATTTGCAAAGCATATTACAAAATCTCACTCAAGGCTAACTTCAACCTTGTAAGCTCAGTACTATGAGGTATAATTGTCCCCATTTTACAGAGGAGGTGACTGAACTTTAGTGAGGTAAGTGACTTGTCATAGTCACACAGCCAGAAAGTAGAAGAAATGTAGCTCTCATTCTTCCACATCTAATACTCCAATCATGATAATTGTAGTCCTTGAAGGTCAATCAGGATAAAATGATGTGCAAGTGTACTTTAAATGGGTTACAGACTCGCTAAAATGAAATACCACAAAATATTATTACACAAAGTTAACATGGTTCAAGAATGATAAAATGTACTTGTAGTCTTTCCATACATTTTTATTAATTTGGGGACTAGATCTGTAATTCATTGGTAAGGAAACTCCTAATGAGGGCATTCCTTCTATTAATGGCATAATACTTACAATTAAAAAGGTACCTAGTGCAATGAGAAGTTAAAGGACTTCCCCAATGTCCTAGGGCCATTTTTTTTTGTCAAAGATGGACTACATTGAAGCCTTCATGATGCTGAGGCTATTTGGCAGGCTGCTTCCAATAGTTAAGATCAAGACTTTATTAAAAAGACTTTATTACTTTATTACTGAACTAATTGATCCATGCAAGGAATTTGTAGTTGCCCGGATAAGAATCAATGAGAAACCACCTGGATAAACATTTTAAAAATAAAAGAATTTTAACCATTAAAAAATGGTGTGTTTGCAAAACCCAGGGTACAAGGTTCTCAAGGCAATGAGTCGCAATCAATGGAGGATGATACATAAGTCTTTTATCCATTAAGATTTGGTAACTAATTATATTCTGTCCTTTTCCTATTTCATGTTTTCTACAAAATGATAGAATTTGAATTAGAACCAACATCATGTGAACAGGCTTAAAAAAAAATCTTCTGGAACAAAGCCAAGCAGTAATATGACTGAGGTCTATAAAGCATATGGATAAAGCCAAGCATATTTCTACACCACATCTTGACTTACTAAAACTGGGGTTAACTTTTGAGTCTTGAAGGATGTCCACTAATGGTACATAATAAACTCATTTATTACTAAGTGGTCACAGAAGCTGAAAATGTAAATAGGCACAAGAAATATTTAAATAATCTCATAGTTGAAAGATACTAAGATTTAGACCTGAAATTCATCTGAACTAAACAACAAACTGCTATACGGTAATAAAGAAATAGCCAGGCAATTTCCATTCATGTAAAATATCCTTAAACATTAAAATAAATAACAATTCTGGATCTTCATTATACTTTATTTTTAAAAAGATAATTACTTATTGACAAATAATAAAACTAAAGAATTGTAATACAAAATGCCTAAGAAACAACTTTACTTTTTATTAAGTTAATAATTATAAAGAATAAATAATTTATCAATAGAGAAAGGAAATATAGGCTGTGAGGTGATAATAGTAGTAGAAAGTATGAACTTGAAAGATGTGAATTCAAATCTGGACTCAGATACCTCCTGCCTGTGTGATCCTAGCCAAATCATTTAACCTTCATCTCACTGAGTTTCCACATTGCAACAAGATGTAATAACAGCATTTGCCTCTGAGTAAAAATATTTTCCAAATATAAATTCAGAAAATATGCCAAGAACAAAATGGAGAAATCTGACCGTCAAGTACAATACAATACCAATAAGTGTGTGAGTTTTGCTACTTTATAAAGAGCAAAAACTACTAGTATCCATATTCTCTTTAGTTCTCTATCCCCTATAAGGACCTAAATGTCTTTCATGGCCTCAAAGTATACTCTTTTAGCTAATGGGTGAGAGATACCTTTTTTTAGAGTCCATCTCATTCTCAAATAAAACTGAACAGTTTCCTTTAGCCTTCTTTGTATGGCAGGTAGTACTCTAAGAAAGATGCTTATATCACAATAGATACCATAGCTATGTTTATTATCTAGTTAATGAACATCAACAATCAGCAAATTAGTACTTTGTGCCTCTGTTGATACATCTGCAGACAACTTAATTATCTGTTTACTTAATTTATTAGTTCTAACATCACTCAAAACTACTTGTTGAGACAGGCAAAATGATATCTTCTTCTAAAGCCATTTGTTCACTTGTTTTATTTACTTTGTAAAAAATAATATTTTAGGTTATCCAAATCCAAAAGTGTTAACAAAAGTTGGTTTTACAGTGACCAGTTGTTGGTTATTTGTGCTTTGAAAATGGACAAAGGAGCAATTCTATTAATTTATTCAACACACTTATTAATGGCTCTGTGCTATGCAATCAATGGGAAGATTGAAAAAATAAATATGGTAAAATATAGGCTCTGTCCTCCAAGTAATTAAAATCTAGGGAAGAAAGACAGATAAAGATAACTACAATATATATTAAAGTGGCCACAAAGTAATGTGAATGCAACTAAGAATCACTTTCAGTTGCATGAATCATAATTTGGAAGTTAAAAGTAATTCTAGAAAATGGCATTTATATACATACAGGAAGTAGCTTGACGTACTGAATTGTATAAAAGAACTAACTTTTAATTCTTCAGTTACTAGCTGGACAAATAATTTAGCATCTCTAGGCTTCAGTTCCCTTCTTTAAAATGCAGATAATAATAGCATCTAACTCAATTGATTAATTTGCTCTCTAAAATAATTTTTGGTACTTTGGTATGATAGCAAATAAGTAAATTAATTTGGGTAACATTATTTATTTCCTACCCACAAACAACTAATATTCCTCCAATTATTTAGATATATATTTGTTTGTTTAAAGAATGTTTTGCAATTGTTTTCATTAAACTTTTCTGTGTGTCTTTACTGGTAGAATCTGAAATATTTTATACTGCTTATAGTTATTTTAAATGGAATTTCTCTTTCTAAGCAGTTTTTGCTAATAATATATAGAAATACCGATGTATCGTGTGGGTTTATTATATATCATGCAACTTTCTTAAGTTTTTCTTTGTTTTAATTAGGTTTTTTGGTTAACTTAAAAGTTTTCTGGAACTATAATATCGTCTGCCCCAAACTGGTATTTTTATTTCCTCTTTGGCCAGTTCTTAAGTTTTACCATTTTTTTGTCTTTTTGCTGTAACTAATATGTCCAATAAAACACTGAATAGTAACGGTAATAGTAAACAGTGTTACTTCACCCCTGAAGACTTTTCATAGCATAAGGTCCTTGTAATACATATCTGCAATCATCTTTCTAGAATTTTATTTAAAATTGTTGTATTAATATTCTTTAGAGAAGGGGACAGTTAAGTGGATTAGTGGGTTGAGAGCCAGGCCTAGAGATGGGAGGATCTGGATTCACATCTTGTCTCAGAGAGTTCCTAGCTGTGTGTGACTGGGCAAGTCACTTAACTCCCATTGCCTAGCCCTTACCTTTGTCTGCCTAAGATGGAAGGTGGAATATATATATTTTTTTTTCTTTAGAGAAATTAGTC
Organism: Monodelphis domestica; assembly: GCF_027887165.1. Lineage (NCBI taxonomy): Eukaryota > Metazoa > Chordata > Mammalia > Didelphimorphia > Didelphidae > Monodelphis > Monodelphis domestica. The sequence continues at coordinate 393,812,174 of NC_077229.1, forward strand.
TGTATTTTCCTCTTTCTGTTTTGACTCTCCCGGGTTTAAGTAACAAGACTGTAGTCTTCGTCAAAGAAGGAATTTGGTAGGACTTCTTTATGTACTTTTTAAAAGTAATTTATGCAGTATTAGAATTCATTGTTCTTTAAATATTTGGTAGAATTTTGCATTGAAATTCAACTGGTCCTTAATTTTTTTTTTTGCTTAGGGATATCATTTATGCTTTATACAATTTCATTTCTAAGTAGTGGCATTAAAGTATTTCACTTCTTACCATGTTGACCTTTGTAATTATATTTATATTTTTGTAAATATCCATTATATTTTATATTATATTTTTGTAAATATCCATATATTTCCTTTACATTGTCAATTTTGTTGGCAAATAGTTGGGCAAGATAGCTTCTAGTGATAGTTTTTATTTTCTCCTCATTGATTTTGAATTTATTCTTTTCATTTTTGATATTGGAAATTTGGTTTCCTCCTTTTTTAAACCAAATTAGCCAGTGGCTTATATGTTTTACTTCTTTTTTAAGCAGTCTCATTTATTATTTTAATAGCTTTCTTATTCTAATTTTGTTAATTGCTCTTTTTGTTTTAGGGATCTCTTCCAAGGTTTAATCTGAAGAGTTTTAATTTTTGATTTTCCTAGTTTTGTTTTTCAGTTGTATGACAAATTCCTTGATTGGCTCTTTGAATTATGAAACATTCAGAGATACATTTTCTTCTCAGTACTGTTTTTTCCGCATCCCACAAATTTTGGTATGTTATCTCAGTATTGTCATTATTTTTCATGAAATTTTTTTATTGTTTTTATAATTAGTTCTTTGAGCCATTCATTTTTTTAGACATCAGTTTGTAATCAATTTTCAGTCTATGCCTTGAAGGTCCTTTAATGAATTTAATTTTTATTGCATTATGATCAGAAACAATGAATCTAATTTTTTTCTTTTTTTCATTTGTTTGTGAAATTTTTGTGATCTAGTACATGGTCAATTTTTGTGAACGTCATATACACAAAAATAGATATGCAGTCTTCCCTCACTATATTGAGGACCACTTACTGAGGCTTCATTCTCCCACCCTGTGCCCATATGTTCAGCATCTTTCCTTGTCCATTTCACATTAACACCAGATCACTGCAGATAGTGTTGCTCTGCAGTGGTGTGTTTTTATCAAATTTTCATAAAAGTTTGAATTATTTCAAGCTCTATGCCACCCAAATGTTCTGCATCTTCTAAGGCTTCTGGCAGTGAACACACTCACTACTTTGTGAATTTTCACCTATTACAAGGGGCTCTGGAACATAACTCCTGGGATAGGTGAGGAATTACTATACAGCTATACCTTCCACATCACAGGGGCTAGAGGTACAATGCCCCTGCAATCTGGAAAATTTGAATAAAATTTTTTGGTCCTCTCTTTGCATAAAGAAAGAAGTCTAAATGTTTTCTTTTTCTTTAATGGAGTATTCACAATACTTCACTTTTAAATTTGGGATAAATTATTTGTTATAGGCTATTTGTATGCCAATATTAAGTAAAAATATTGTATGAAAAACAAATTTTAAATTTTTTTAAAAGCATGAAAAAATTTTAAATAGAACAAAATTAAGGAGAATAATACTGACATACTACACAAGTGATATTATACATAATAAATAGTATTTGCATTTTGTGCATTTAAGAGTTACTAAACTTTAAGATCTTTCTATACCTTTCTAGCATTTGTGGGTTGTCTTCTGGCTCTGTTCTTTTCACAAATTAACTTTTTATTCATTTTAACTTTGGAAAAATTATGCATGTTCATGGTATTAAAAAGTAAAATATATTGATATCATATAATACTATATGTATATTTTATCCATTTTTAGTTTCTAAACATTTTCTGTTTTGTCTACTCATCTTCATATGTTGTCTGCTGCTTCTACAAAATTTCCAAAAAATTAGTGGAAACACCATGACAAAAATCACAATGTGGAAGGGATGTTGATGTCTGTACTCTTTTATATTCCCTTTCAATATTCTCCAGAGGTCTGTTATGTCTAACTTTTTTAAACTTTCCAAAAATTCTATTTATCCCTCCTATGTTCTTTCTTCTTTATTTTGTGATTAGATTTATCTAGGACTTAGAGGTAGAAACTGAAATTCCCCATTAGTATCATTTGATTATTTCCTTCTGTAAGTCAGTTAACTTCTTCCTTTAAGAATTTGGATGCTATGCCATTTGGTGCATTTGTGTTCAGTATTAATATTAATGTAACCTCTAGAGAAATAACATTTTTCTTTTTCTCTCTTAATTAGACACATTTTTATTTTTGTTTTAAGATCATGATTGTCACCCAGCATTTTTTATTTCAGCTGAAGTGTAATATATTCTGCAACAGCCCCTTATTTTTTTTAAACCCTTACCTTCCGTCTTGGAGTCAATAAAGGCAGAAGAGTGGTAAGGGCTAGGCAATGGGGATCAAGTGACTTGGCCAGGGTCACACAGCTGGGAAGTGTCTGAGGCCAGATTTGAACCTAGGACTTCCCATCTCTAGGCCTGGCTCTCAATCCACTGAGCCACTCAGCTGCCCCCACAGCCCCTTATTTTAACTATACATACATACATATATATATATATATTTCTGTTTCATATGTATTTCTTGTAAACAAGATATTGTTAGATTCTGTTTCCTAATCCATTCTGCTATTCTCTTCTATTTCTTGAGTGCTTTCATCCCATTCCTGTTCATGGTGGTGTTTGTTAAATATGAATTTCCCTCCATCTAATTTTCTTTTTTGCTTTTGAGAAATGCCTGCTTTAATTTACCTACGCTCTTATTACCTCTTCTCCTTTCTCTTAACCACTTTCTCTCCTTCTTTCCTGCCAGGTAAGATTAAGTTCTGGACCCAACTATACATGTATGTTTATTTTTCTCTGCTTGTCTCAGTTTATATAAAAGTAAGGGTTTAAATTTACTGCTCTCCACCTTCACTGCAAAAACTCTCCTTGGGCATCCCATTTAAGTGAGGTAATTATCCCAGTTTTCCTCTCTCTCTTTCCCCTATCCCAGTATATTTCTCTTTACCATTTTATTATTCTTCTTTTGAGATCATTCCAACATAATAGAATTTGAACAAGTCTATCTAATTAGATGCCCTTTATGAGCATCATGATGAGAAACACTTGAAGGGTTACAGTTCTCTTCTCCTTATTTAAGAATGTTAAGGAATTGCTCAGTTCCTTAAGATTTCTACCTCAGGTTTACCACTTTATGTATCTCTTGAGTTTTGTGTTTGAATGTCAAATATTCTATTCAGCTCTGTTCTTTTTGTCAGGAATGCTTAAAAGTCTTCTATTTCATTAAATATGCATTGCCCCCCCTTAGGATTATGCTCAGTTTGCTGGATAGGTTATTTTTGGCTCTAATTCTAAATTCTTCACCTTCTGGAACATCATATTGCAATCTCTCTGTTTCTGTGGAGTGATGGCTGCTAAAACTTGTGTGATCCTGATTAACTTATTATTTTTTTAAACAGTTACCTAGCTTAGAATCAATACTATATATTGGTTTCAAGGCAAAAAAAAAAGAGCAGTAAGAACAAGACACTGGTGGCTAAGTGACTTGCCCAGGGTCATAGAGGTAGGAAGTGTCCAGGGCCAGATTTGAAACAAGGATCTCCCATCTCTAGGTTAATTCTTTTGATTTCTACTTTGTCCTCTAATTTTAAGATACATGATTAGTTTTTTTTTTACAATTTTTTTTCAAATACAAAATCTAGGCTTTTATGTTGTTTATGACTTTAAGGTAATACAATAATTCTTAAATGATCTCTTCTTTATCTTTTTTCCAAGCCAGGGTTTGTTTGTTTGTTTTTTTTTCTATGAAATGGTTCATATTGTTTTACATTTTCCAGTCTTTTGAATTTATTTTATTATGTCTTGATATCTCATTGAGTCATTAGCTTCTATTTGGGTAATTCTAATTTGGAAGTAGTAATTTTCTTCACTAACTTTTTATACCCCTTTTTCTATGTGTCTAATTCTAGTTTTTGAGAAGTTATTTTCTTTAATTTTATACCTCTTTTATAATGCTGTTAATTCTTTTTTTCTTAAGTTCCTTATACAAGTCTCTTTTCTTTTCCTATTTTTCCCACTCAATTTGGTTTTAAAATCATTTTATCTTTTAAAAAATATTTTTCTTTGACCAGCTTAAGAGTTCTTTTTGAACCTCTGTCCAAATTGCATTTTTCTTTGAGGCTTTGTAAATAGATATTTTCAAGTCATTGTTTTCTTCTTTGTTTGTGTCTTAAACTTCCCTGTTAACATAGAAGCTGTCTCTGGTCTGATTCTTTTTTTTTTTTTTTGGTTACTCCTTTACTTTGGACTCTATGCTACTATTGGGCTCAGCTCACCTAGTATTTAGGGGTAGGGGTAGGAGATATGATATCTGACCTGAGTATCTGTCCTTTTTATGTCCTTAATTTCACAGCCCAGCTAGGGGGTTTATGAATTTTTGCTGCTTCCAAGGTAGTTTGTGTGGGCCGACACATATTTACTTCCCCCTTGAATCTTCCTGACTCAGGTTTAGATCTGATAGATTATGTGTGACTGAGTTTCTGTAAACTATTACTGGATTTGGTCACTGCTAACCTGCTGGAGGTTTCTGCAAAGTTCAGAGTAATTAAACTACTGTCTCCAGTTTCCTGTGCTGGTTATTCCACTGCAGGCTTATATATGGACCTAAAGGTTAGAATCATCACTTCCCCTCCCATCCCCTACTCTTAAGCTGAAAGCCTCGTGGCTCTGTTTCTGGAACTTATTTCTTTCTCTGTACACAATTGGGTCCCTTTCCCTGAAGATGGTGACTACTATCCTCCACCCTGAAACTATGACCCCGAACTGAGTAATGGGAAAAATGTTACTAACTAGTGTGAATTTCTGTTCCCAGCATGTGTCAGAAGTACCTTGGAATCTTTACCTACCTTGAGGCTACCAGCCTTGACGTGCATCCTCAGGCTTCTTATCATCCTGTATGGCTATGATACTCCCCACTACCGCTTCTGCTACTGCCTCTCCTGCACTTTGCCATTCCCCTGTCTAGCTTCTGACCCACTATTTATAGACCTGGCTATCTTTTTAAGCTGTCATGGATAGAAAAATGATGCACTGTGACCTCTCCTTGTCTTTTTTTTATCAGAATTCAGTACAGAGAACTTTCTAACTTGTTGTAGAGGAATATAATGAGTATATTGAGTAAAAATGTTAACTCTAATTCTGCCATCTTTACTCTACCTCAACAAACTAATGTGGAAATCAAAATGAGATATAAAATTCATTGCAAGGCATAAAATGCTATATAAATCAAAGAGATGATCATTATTACTTAATCAATTAAAAATATTAAGTCTATTCTATGTGTCAAAGACTGCTGGGCATTAAAAATAAAAAGACAAAAATTAAAGAGTCTTTGCTTTCAAGGAGCCAAAATATATTGTATGTCAAGTTAACAAATATCAAATAAAGTTAATGCTTCCCAAAAGATCCTCTTGAAGTTGAGGTCATTCTGGAAGCATGGGCCAATAGCCAACTGCAGAGATTGAGGATAGAATTCTGCTTTATACCTAACATATGGAATCATGAGAAATCCATAACAAGACTGATAACATCTTTGCTTGCTAAAATTCCTGGCAACATGGTAGAATGGAATGAAGATTGGATCAATAGTCAGAGAACTTCAATTCAAATTTGGCTTCACAACTTATTATTTCTGTGACCTTGGGTATGTCAGTTAAAATCTCTTATCTTCAATTTTATCACCTTTAAAATGAATATATTAAGCCAGATGACCCCTAAAATCCCTGCAAGTGCTAAACCTAGAACCTAATGAATCAGATAAAGGGAATATGATAATGAGTCTACCTCTGTCTGTCTGTATGTCTATTTATCTACACATATGATATATGTATATGTGTAAAATTATTATCATCTCAATTCTCAGAAATCTTACTTTCCATCAAAAGATGATTCAAGTACTATTTTCTATATAAAGTTTTTCTTGATTTACTAAATCCCAATTACTAGGGTTGTTGTGGCAAGATTACTGCACAGGTGGTTCCTATATAAAATAAATAGTCCCCTCTCCCTTTAAAAATCTCTATATTTGTTTGCCTGAGAAAGTTCTCTCTTCAGTCCATAGCAAGCTCTCTTCTGTGCTTCCAGATATCTCATTCCAGATATCCCTTCTTACTTGGTAACTGTGTCTGTCTAAAATGTGTATTTTTATTCCCTCAATTAAAGGAGAGCCTTCCTGATGCTGAGGTCACCTTTCTACCAGCTACATCATATTAGAAATTTAGTATAAATACTACTGTTTTTGTTTTTAATTACAAAAAAAAGAAAATATGGCCTTTAAATTTTATTTTACTAAACATTTAGAGAGCCTGAATGAAATATTTTATTCTTAAGAATAATAATGCAAAAAAATAAATAACAAATAAAAAAAGAATAATAATGCTCAGAATGTTCTCTAAAGTTTGTCGAGTAGTCTATGTTGATCTTTCATTCTCTTTCTGTTTTTAAATGGGGGAAAAAAAGAGTTAAAATCTATGACTATAGAACCACAGTTCAAGAAATGAAGTAGCATTTACCTAAGTTAGGGCACTAGGTGGTACAGAGAATGGAGCACCAGGCTTGGAATGAGGAATGATCACCTTCCTATGTTCAAATCTAGTCTCAGATGCTTCCTCATTGTGTGACCCTGGACAAGTCATTTAATCCTGTTTGCCTCACTTTACTCATATGCAAAATATACTGGAAGACTAAATGGCAAACCACTCCAACTCCTTTGCCAAAAAAAAAAGGATAAAAAGAAAGAAAAAAGAAAGAAAAGAAAAGAAATGGCTTCACAACTGAAATGACTGAACAAAAGTCAGAAGATGACAGCTACTGACAACTTCCTTAGATTTGTCAGATGGATGAGACCTGAAACAATTTCAGATTCAAACAATTTCAAAATAGTTGCCATATGCCTAAGTTTCCATCATCATTTTCAACCTCTCTCCCCAAAGCTCTATGTAAGAACCTTAAGGTCTGCAGTTTTCCCAATTAGTTTTGAAACTTGAATGCCCCTTAAAAAAATTCTTCAAGATCAGGGACTCCTGCTTAATTTTCACCATAGGTAGGAGTGTATTAGTGATGCCAGATCAGACTCACTTAGAAGCAGTTGTGTCTTTTATAGAACATGAGTGTCACAGCCAAGAAAGCTAATACTTTGGCTTTCTGACAATTTGGGCTCTTTGTTTGTATAAATGAGAACATCATCCTTCTGCAAGTTATGCTGCACAGTTGCAGATGACTGCTAAGAACCTGTTATACAAATGCAAAACCAGAATCTTCACATAACACTCAAAATCATAAAGATAGATTATTCTTCAGAAATTGAATTTTATTCTAAAAAAATAATGAACCAATATTTGAATCTCTTTTACATAATTCAGTTTTAGCAAGTCCATTTAGTCCTGAAGGCCAGAAAGAAAATGTCTCTTTGGAATTTGTGATTATTGGCACAAGGTCAAGAATGAAATTAACCTTAAACTAAGTAGGGGAAAACACTTTTAGAGCCATTCACATCTTTGCAAGACAGTCATAATGTTCTCCTTTGGAAGAGTAAAATTGTCCACAATAGTTATAGAAAAGATCTTTCCAAAAAGATACTGAGAAAAATCCGGAACAAAAGACACCTTTCACAGAGTTGATAATAGATATATATATTATCACATATACAAATATAAGTAGGTATATAATATATACTTATTGGTCTTAACTGCTATTGGTTTACCAGTTTGATTCAATTATAATTCAATAAAGAATTATGAAGGAACTAATGGGTACTGAGCACTGGGATTAAAATTTAAAAAAAGAAAGCCTCTGCCTTTAAGGAACTTACAATCTAATAAAGGAAGTCAACAGACTAGAGGAAGCTGGAAAGTGACAGGTAGTGGGAAGCACAGAAGGTACTTGATGTGGGGACATCCTGTTATGTGGCATTGAGACCAAGCAGATTTACAAATGAGAAGTGGAATGGGCCAACAGACTGAGCATATCAAAAATGAAGATCTAAGAAGAGAACCAAAAGAAAAGAATCTCTATTGTTGACATTCACATGAACTCAAATAATGATATGTTGGCAAAGAAGTGTTAAAGAAATGGTTGAATCAATGGGATTTGTTTATAGGAATATAAGAGTTCACAATTTTAATACAAGTTCAGCTTTTTTTGCTACTGTAAATCAGAAGTACTTCATCATTATGAAGTCCAGACTTAGAAAAAGAGGCAGATTTTAAGAAGAAAATAGGAGAAACTACATCAAATATTAAGATTACCAAAAAAAGTAACTAAAAGAAAATGAATATGTAACTAGAATTATATGCCAGAAAATTTCATTTCTTATAAACTAAGAGATGAAAACTCTCCATACTATCAATAAAAACTCAAAAAATATTATTGAGAAATAAACCCCACCAAAAATGGGGGTAGGGTAGTAAAGGTATTATAATCATTATTATTTAAAAACTTACAATTGCCTAAACAAAATAATGACCCACAAAAAGTTAAGAATAATGTTTTTAGTGAATTTCACCATACCAAACAAACATAGATTCCAAACTATATGAAGTGAATATCTATTAAAATATAAAGACATAGTGGAGGAAAACAAAACCACATTACTCCATCAACTTGTCTTCTAATGAAGTCTTCTCTAAGATGACTTCAATAAGTATATAAAAAATAAGCTTTCATCTCAATATTTTAATTTCATTACAAAAATCAATTATTTTATCCACTAGTTCAGTAGATTGTTGAGCATTAAGAATACAAGAGTGATAGTAGAACAGAGACTTGTTTGACTATTTCTAGCTAAACTATAGCTAACAAAGATAAATTTCAACAATAATAATAGAAAAGAAATAGATACTGAGGTTTTATATATATATATATATATGTATATATATATAAATTTCATTTGACCCTCATAACAACCTTGTGATATAGATAGTATTACCATTATTTATAGATGAGATAATTGAGTCAGTCAGTAAAATTTGGTTGAGATCTATCAGGATGCAGTCAACTTTAAGTATAGACCTACACAGAATGGAGAATGAGTATGACCCAAAGCCAAAAACTAAGTTGAATTACCAGGATATTGAATAAAAAATAAAATTATTAAAGAAAATAGTCATTGGTCTTAGTAACAACATCCATAAGAATGTAGGGTTTGCTTTTATTTTATTAACTTGAAAAAAATGAAGCAAGAGACACAAAATATAAGGTTAAGAGAAATGATAGGTAGAGACAAAAGAACAAGAGTAAACATTAAGCTAAGAAGAGAAGGTTGTAAACCTTATACAAGAACTAAACTCCTAGGAATTCCATGTGAACTGGAACAACCTCCAGGAATTGATGCAGAGTGAAAGGAGAGAACCAGGAAAACATTGTACACAGAGACTGATACACTGTGGTACAATTGAACGTAATGGACTTCTCCATTAGTGTCAATGCAATGTCCCTGAACAATCTGCAGGGATCTAGGAGAAAAAACATTATCCACAAGCAGAGGATAAACTGTGGGAGTAAAAACACCGAGGAAAAGCAACTGCTTCACTACAGGGGTTAAGGGGACATGTCTGAGGAGAGACTCTAAATGAACACTTTAATGCAAATACCAACAACATGGAAATGGGTTCGAATCAAGAACATATGTGAAACCCAGTAGAATTGTGTGTCGGCTATGGGGGGTGGTGGGGAGGAAAAGAAAATGATCTTTGTCTCCAATGAATAATGTTTTGAAATGACCAAATAAAATATTGTTAAAAAAAAAAAGAATTAAAGTCCTAAATATTAAAATAGACTAAATAGAAAATAATGACTCTATTAGATAAAAAGAAATAAAGCGACAAATCAAAAGATTGAAAAAATCAAAACAGATGAAAATATAGGGTATAACAAAAAATGACCAATCTAGAAAACAGGTCAAAGATCATATAAAAAGAGTATCTGAAAATCATGTCCTCTTCCTCCCAAAAAGCCTTTACCATATTCCAAGAAAAATAAATAAAAACTATCTAGATCTATTAGAAAGACAGGGTGAAGTGAAAATAGATTTCACTAATCACCTCCTGAAAGAACCTACAAGATGAAAATACCCAGGAATATCACAGATAAAATCCAAAACTCTTAGGTCAAAGAAATAATATTTCAAACAGTAAGAAAGAGTTCAAATATTTTTAAAATGCAATCAGGATAACACAAACTGGTTAGCTAGTATTATAAAGCTTAAAAAATGCTAGGAAATATATTCTAAAATAGGAAAGATAAAGCTTTTTTTATAATCAAAAATATTGTACTCTCCAAATTGAAGCATAGTCTACAAAGAGAAAAAATAGACATCTAAAAGGAAATAGAACTTTCATGAAATCTTGAATAAAGATATCAGAGTTGAGTATAATTTTTGAAATATAATCACAGAAGTCAATATAAAATAGAAAGATAAATACATTTGAGCATTTAGAAGGTGTGATACTGCATTTTGCTAAGAAATAACAGACATATCAATATCAATTTATTTATGTACTGAATTATATCTTATCAATATATAAGGGGGAAGTTAAACTACAGAGAGCTATCAAAGTAAAATTATGACAGTAAAGTACCTAAATGTACTTCAACAGACCTAAATAAATCTAACAAAATGATTTTTTTTTAAAGTTATGGGCCTGAAAAGAAAATTTAGAAAAGTTTGATATCATAGTTCTCTAAAAAGTATATATACAGGAATAGGAAGGAATGTACATACTGCTCAAATTTTATGATAACCTTAACACATATACATATACATACATGGATGTATATATATGTCTATATGTACATTCATGACAGTATGACAGGATTTTAAAAGATCTTCATCTATTACATATAGTCAAATCAAATAAGGTAGCAGTAATAGACCTTTTATTCTTCAAATTTTGCACAGTTCTTTATGCATGTTACCTCATTTTAAAGAAACCTGTGAGGTAAGTAATATAGATATTATTATTGCTATTTTACAGATGAGGAAACAATGTATGATAATTTAAATTACTTATCTATGGTCATATAGCTGGTAAACATTGGAGGATAGAGTTTGAACCAAGGTTTTCCTGAGTCTAAGCCAAGTATTGTATTGAGTTAAATATAAATTCTTGTACTTATATTCAGAAATCAATTTCAGAAATGATTTTTGAATGTCAATTATATATATGCAATATGTTAGAGGTGACACAGGGATCTAAGTCTTCCTGATTCCAAAGTTAGCTATTTATCTAGCTATACCATGCTGCCTCTCACTAGACATGATAACTGTCTTAATATATAAAAAGCCCTCATGTAGAAGATGGAACTGATTTACTCTGATTTTCTCCAGTGAGGAATTAGGGCTAATAGCTATAAGTTACAGGGAGATGAACTTTTATTCATTTTAAGGAAGAACTTCTAAGAAATTGACATGTCCAAAAATGAAATTAACTCCTCAGGAGATAGTTGTAAAAATTAAAATTAATCTCAAATAATTGCAAATATCATATTTTACAAGATTTATCATCTCTAGACTCTGACCAAATAAAAAGGTAACAAAATAAAAATCATGTGTCCTTCATTAATCTACCTGTTCAAACAGCCAATTCCACCACAGTAGCAACAGGAAGCAATGAGAGCAAAGAGCAAGAGATCAGGGACCTCACCAAATATATCCCCTCCCCCCATGTAAGCATGTAAGGACAGGAAGTCAGTGGACTCCTGGGAAATGTAGTTCAAAGGCACAAGATTTCCAATTACACTTTGTGATATTCTCATCGCTGGAATTTTTAAAATAGGATGGATAGCCAATTGCTGTGTTGGGGCAAGAAGTGAGAGTAGATAACTTCTAGGTACAATACTAACTACAAGGTATTATAATTCATGTTTTCCTTAATGGACTTCACCCTCCTTGAGAAAATTCATTGTAGAGAAGAAGGTTGAGGTATCTTCTCATACTTAAAACATAATCTATATGATAACAAAAACACTGTCTCTGAATTATAAAGGGACCTTGGCAGCCATTATTTCAATCCATTTGAAGTCCAATTAATGGATCTTGGCAAACCTTAAAGTGTTATCTAAGTGCTAGACATCATTCTTATTATTTTACCATTGCCAAAGGACTGTTGCAAAAGTGAATAAAATATCTACTTTCTGTAACTGAACAAAAATAAGAGCTGTAAACTCATCTTCTACAGGTTTACTGAAATTATCTTTGGTACAACTCCAGTTGCAGGCAGGATGACTAGATGATATATAACTCATTTTAACCCAAATGATTTGATCTCCTCTATCTGACTTCTATATTTTGCATTGTTTTCATTTACTATTATTATTATTACTACCTGATTCTCATCTTTTTGAAGGAGTTTAAATATATCTTGGAACAAGTTACTCTCTAGAGTATTGATATTTGGTATTTATATTTTATTATTATTCCAATTATGACCAATATAGCTAAATCTATATGTGGAGGATGGAGGGGTACTTTCCTTTGGTTGTCCTTGTACTATGCCCTACATGTGAAACAAGTAAAATAATGGAGACTCATGACTAAAGAAATTGGGTGAAAATAGTTTGTGGGGGTTTGGGTTTGTGGGAAATGTGTTTCAAGGTCATTGTAATTTAATATTGGGACATGACAGCCCTTAAGTAAAGCACAATTTTAGGTTTAATTAATTGAAGTATAGTGACCAGAATAAGAAAAATGACCATCCCATCCTGGGTCCAACACATCTGCAACATTATGTTCAGCTTGTTGAGCTACTTTTTTAGGAATGACATTGAAACATTAGAACTCATCCAGGGGAGAATGAGCAGATTGGTAAAAGGAGTCAATATTATGTCCTATGAAAAAAAATTATGTGGCACTGTATAGCCTCAAGATTTATGGAGTCAGAAAGGGGCAGTGAAGAAGAAGTGACTGGAGTTTGAATACAAACCCTACTTCCCATTTATAACTGACTTTATGCAAGTCACCAACTTTCTGGGCTTCGGTTTTCCAATCTTAATTTAAGAGGAAGGGATTGGATGTGAAGATATCTACGATTATAAGGAAAGAGATTGTACTTAAGATTTCACTAATGATGGAAGTTCCCAGGGGAGAATTGCCTTCCTCTACCAATAAATATCAGAATCTCCTTTGCAACTTATAGTCACAGAGAGATGTCCAGAGCCCTGACATGTTAACCGGCTTGCCCATTGTGGCACAACCTAGGCTGCTGACAGTCAGAACTAGATCCAGGTCTTCCTTAGACGTACAGAAGCCAGCTTTTTATCTACAATGCTTTGACTTATTACACATTAAAAAGACATTATAGGTCTCTTTAAATATTTTAAGGTCTATTATATGCAAGGAATACACTGAGCTTTTTGGCCCAAGAAGTAATGGAAATTTCAAAGAGGCAGATTTATGTTCTGTATAAGGAAAAAATTCCAAGCAATTAAAACTGTACAAGCATTAAGTCAGCTGAATTCAGGATGTAGTGAGCCTACTAATCCTTCAAGCAAAGGTTGGATTATCATGTACTGGACATGTAGAGGGAGTCTTAGTAAAGTGTGGTAAGATATCCTCTGATATTCTGTTCAAGTAAGAGATTCTGTGATGATGTAACTTTATAGTTATCTCTAATAAATGTCATCTTTTTAGATTCAATCCATCAAGCTAGTCTCTTGAGAAGTTTTTGAATTCAGATTCTGTCACTTGAGGTATAGACTGTCCCTCCCATTTCTGTTTCATCTGTAAATTTAATAAGCATGCCATGCATACATTCATCTAAATGACTGATAAAAATCTATTTTAAATGCAAAGGGCAAAGTCTAGATCCTGGGGACACTTCACAAAATACCTCCTCTCTTTGGGCCTGGCTAGTCTTCTCTTTCTGGCTATATTTTCATCAGGTATATTTTTCTCTATCTTGTCTATAAGAGACTTTCTTAAATACTTTGCCAAGACCTAGGTAAACAGTCACTAAAAAATCATCCTAAATTTATCAGCTTGGAAAACCTACCACAAAAAAAAAAAAGGAAATATTTATCTCAGCAAGTCTGGTGGAAGGATGGATATAATGTGTTTTTGATGACTCCATACCATCTCTTTATGATTAACATAAAGCGCTAGAGTGGCCTAAACAACCCTTTAAGAAGAAAAATTACAGAGCAATTGTCAATTTATGTTGGTAAAGTGTGGCATAAAGTCTGATTTCAGTTGAATAGGGAACTCCCAAAAATTTATTCATTGGAACTTCCCTCTACTAATAAAATCACAGATCCGTTCCCACAGACATTAGACGCCTATGTACAAATGTGTAATTCTTGCATATGTTTGTTGCCATGTGTTTTACATATATATGTATGTTTATATAATTGCATATGTGTTCATCACATACAAAAATTAGTGGAAAGAGTGCTACCTCAGTCAGAGAATGTGAATTCAAAACTTACCTCTTACAGTTGTATGTGTGATCAAGTCACTGAATCTCCCTGAGCCTCAGTTTCTCCATCTGTAAAATAAGATAATGGAACCAGAAAGACATTAAGGCTTTTTTCAGCTCTACTCCGTAATGCATATAATATCCTTTTGGTCATCCATGTGCCACATCCTATGTGTGATATGAATACAAGTGAGTATAGTCATGACTACATCCATAAAATTGAAGACAAGAGATTTCAGGATCTTTCAGCTATATATTAATGAAATAATTCTATGGGTTTATGTTAATATTTTTAAAAGTCCTTGTATAAAAAAGACTTGTTTTGAGTTAATTTAAAGGCCCAAGTAGTCCATGTGCCAATTCATATTTTCTCTACAAAATCATAAATCAACCAAGTTCTGTGTGGTTCTTGAGCTTCACCTATGGGTAGTGCATAGAGTTTCTATAGACCAACAGTAAAAGCTCTGTGTGCCTAGTCTTGAAGAAACCATCATGGAGTGGACAAATGAGGATAAACTGAAAAGCTCATTTCTCATACATAGATTCTACTTGATTCTCCTCTTACCAGCTCCAGTTACCTCCCATTTGTTGTTAGTATCTAATGTTTGCATCGGGGAAATGGAGAGTTTAAATTGATATGGGCATTGGGAATAGTGATTGTGAAGCAGGAAATGATCTGAAACTGGTAGTACAGAAGAATAACTGCATCAGTAAGTAGAAAAGTCGACTTCAAAGGGAAAAGTTTCTAAGACATTCATCATCATTTCAAATTGAAATCTTGCTAATTCTTAAATTTTTTGTTGTGATTTCTAGAAAAATAATATACCAATTACACCTGACATTTACATTGTACTTTGTAATTTATAAGTATTTTTACATACAGTATCTCACAGTGGGGGTCTGTTTTATGTTAAAAAAAAACAAGAAGACTATTAGTTATACATTGAAAATTATGGAAAAAATAAAAAATATGTAATTTTAATGTTTGGTAGTAGACTTCTTAAAGACAAATGTGGCATGAGGTATTACTATACTGATGTGTTTTCATAATTATATAAAGCAATAATGATTAATCAAAAAAGTCACTTTTGTAATAAATATCAAAAAAGTTAAAATGCCTTACAACAACAGTTCTCTGTCACTGTTATTTAATAGGATGAGAAAATATTTAATTTAAAGATTCATGCCCCATATAATCCCATGTAATCAGACTGATTTGTCTCACTGGCAAACTAAGAATCTGATCTATATTCAATTTTATTCTATCCTACAGTAGCTGTTAACTAGATAATGATACAATATTGCCAAAGGAATTTTGAAATAAATGCTACTCCCATCAAAAAAAAACAAAACTATATGAGCCTTAGAAGATGAATTAAGTCAAATGCATTCTCTTTTATTCTCTTTAAATCACATAAACCATCCCATCATTATTGACAACTTATAAACAAATACTAAAATATTCTTTTCAGGATGATTATGTGGGGGGGTGGGGGGGTGGGGAAGAGACCAATTCCATCTTGCAGCCTTTTTAGGAACATCTTTTTATTTTAGTCAATAACCAAAATATTCTTTCTCTAAGCTCCATCAGGAAATAGATCTTAGTGAATGTTGGGAATTAAAGGTTATATGGAATGTGTGCATTCATATTAAAGGAAAATATAATTTAGATAACTAGAAATATTACTTTTTTACTGATTCGATGTCAAACATTAAGGATCAAATTTCCTATATCACTTATCTTGTATTTTTAAAGTGTACTGATGACTAAAAATATAGAGATTTACCAAATTTATAACAAAAACTGACTCCTGAACAGGCAGACAAAACTGAAAAAAAGACACCCACATATATACATTTGCAAGTATTTGTAAATATTTTAGTAGTATCAGGTCATAAATCATGCCTGTGGTACATCAGTAAATATGCTATTTAAAATTTTATTACTATTCCTACATAAGATTTTAGTTGTTCAAGAGATCAAAATTCCCCAA
This sequence comes from Monodelphis domestica, assembly GCF_027887165.1. Lineage (NCBI taxonomy): Eukaryota > Metazoa > Chordata > Mammalia > Didelphimorphia > Didelphidae > Monodelphis > Monodelphis domestica. The sequence continues at coordinate 393,828,693 of NC_077229.1, forward strand.
ACTGATTGTTATATAACACACGGAGTAACTAACACCTCCACAAAACTGTCCTGATCTAATGGTGGCAGGAGTTGAACACTGTACAGGGTCCATTGCCCTGACATGGGCTGTGTTTGGCAGATGGTGCTGTCAATTCAGTTCTGGGTTTATTCTATCATACATGTGGTAGCATATTTTAAAATGTACAAGCTCATGTATAATCTATGGACTAAAAGCATGCAACACAAGCAGGGTTATATCAGAGGAGTTAAACTTCTGTAAACAACAAGCAGTGGTTGTGTAAATGTGATTTTCTTGACATAAATAACAGAAACATATGGCCAGAGAGAGGAAGTAGGTGATACCTGGATAGATTGATATCCTGCTCGACAAGTGACTATATTTATGACATGATTTGGCCTGACAGTAAAAGAGGAGGGGAGGGAAGCTAATGACTTTTTCATGAACACTCTGACAACATATATTTGACCACTGAAAAGCTTTGCTCAACATCTGGTTCAACACTATCGCTGTTAAACGTGGCCAGTGATAATGAAGAAAATGCATTTTCCAAAAGTGAAGGCCAAGACTTTTTCTTGTCCTCTGCTGCCATCATGGAACTCAGCTCTAAAGCAGAGCCTTCTGTCCCTCCAATGGGATGCATTAAGGTATATTCTACTTGGAAAAAGAAAGGAAAAGATGATAAATACTGTTGTTAGACTCTAGCAGTCAACACAAGAAAGAAGCTAATAATTTACTTTTCAGAAAATGCGGTTTTCTTCCATTATCACATCCATTATCACTTATACCTTTAACAAAGAAACTCAAGATTAAAAAAATATATTTATTAAAGTTGTAGTTCAATTTGAAAGTATTAATTTTCCCAACCACCACCTTTTATACTTGTGGAGAATATTCTGATGTTACCTTCAAAATCCACCAAGAGTAGATATTTACCTGTGAAATATCTATGTAAGATTGACATCGTCTTGTATATTATCATGTAAATCCTCTAAGAAAATTATAAAGCAGTATTCAGTAGTACTATCTAGTACTATTTAAAAATAGAAAATCAGAATAGTAGAACAGAATCAGTAAGAAAGAATAAACTACAACTGAACTCAATGAGCTTTTGAAAAACCCAAGAACATAAATTATTTTAGGAACGGTCTTTTTTTGAAAAAAATTCTATAAAACTTGGAGAGAAGTTTGGCAGAAAGTAGATTTAGACCAACATCTTATACAATATGCCAGAGCAAGCTCAAAATGGATTCTGTACTCTGCATATTAAAAATCAGATGACAAAATAATCAGAAGAAAATCAAATCAAGTGTCTTTCTCATCTACCAGCATTAAATAAATGAAGGATAGAGAAAGATCACAAAAAGTAAACGTATTTTTGTTTATATGAAATTGAATATTACAAGAAGAAAAATAAGGAAAGGAGGAAAAGAAGGCAAGTGGATGACATGAAAAAAATCATTGCAGAAAATATCAATGATGTTTAATGTTCAAGATGTAGAAAACTAATAAGTACAAAATATCATTCTCTAATAGATAATGTAATAAATAGATATCAAAAGAATTACAAGTTATTGACAGCCATATGAAGGAATTTTCCTAATCATTATAATAATGGAGAGGAAAACCAAAACAAATCTGAGCTTTCTCTAAAATCCAGCTAACTGGCAAAAATGACAAAATACGTGACTAGACTATGTTGAAGAAATCTTGTAAAAACTTGTGCCTAGACTAATATATCCCTGTGGAATAGTGGAAATGTGAATTGCTTGAATCATTTTGGAAACTGTGCTGAGTGACTTTGACCCAGAGATCCCAGTATTAGGCATATGCCTTAGTGAGCTCAATAATTAAAAAGTAAGGTCATACATATATGCAAACATATTTGTAGCAGCACTTTTTGCAGTAGCAAAGAACTGGAAACAAAGTAGAAGTTGACTGGGACTTAGATTTGAAGAAAAAATGAGAAGAGGTCCACGTTAGCAAATATCCTTGATTTTCTTAGTAGAGTAGTGAGTTCTCAGCTGAGTTGAGGGAGAAAGAGGAGATTCAGGAAAATTCAGAAGGGAAGATAAAATTTAGAACAGCTACTATGGGAAGAAGGATAGAGAATCAACTGGGGAAGAGCAAAGGATTATCTTGCTGCTAAAAGCCCAGTTGAGTTTGTATAGCAAATATGTTAAGGATCCAATGAGCATAGTATCATGATTCCCTTGGTGGAATAAGAATGGACAAAGTAGTGGTGGGAATAATTCATGGTGGGGTTTTGACAGTGACATGATCAACAACAGGGCAGAATAGTAGGGAAATTGAGGATGAAATATTTTATAGAGTTCAACAGGTAAATTAAAAGATCCAGATTCTCTAGCATTATAAACAAACTAAAATCAAAATTCAGAGGGGAAAGAAAATAGAATTTAGCCAAAGAAAAGGTTATCATTGTCTGGGAAAGTACTGATGGTTGAAAGGATTACATTTCACTGAAGTGAGGAAAAAAATGGTTTAGGAAAATTTACAATTAGGGAGAGTTATATAAAATGATCAGATCTCATGATCAGATAAAGTAATTTGAGAGTTCTTGATAATTGTAGTAGAACATTTGTACGTGATAGCAAGATTAAAATTGTCACTATCCCTGTGTGAAGGAATTGATCATGGAAAATAAGCATATTAAGGAAATAGAAGATTAGGTTATTGATTTATGCAGAGGGTCCTTAATATAAGAGCCTGAAGGAACTGGGGTGGAAAGTAAGACTGAAAACTAAACACTAAGCAAATTAGGAAAATAGGGAAAGTGTGGTTGTTCAGGCTTTTTTCAGTTGTGACTGATTCTTGATGACTCCATTTGAGGTTTTCTTGGCAAAAGAGCTGGAGTGGTTTGCTATTTCCTTCTCCAGATCATTTTACAGATGAGAAAACTGAGGCAAAGAAGGTTAAGGGACTTATTCAGGATTGCACTAGGATAGATAGATTACTGGACCTGAAGTCAGGAACACTCATCTTCTGAGTTCAAATCTAGCCTCAAACACTAGCTGCATGACTCTGGGCAAGTCACCTAATTCTCTTTCTATTAGTTTCCTCATCAGTAAATTAATTACAAAAGGAAATGACAAATCATTCCAGGATTTCTGCCCCCCCCCCAAAAAAAAAACAACAACAACAACAACAAACCAAAGAGTCGGTCAGACAAAACTGAAAAATGGACAACTAGGGTCACTTGGTCAGTTTGATACTAGATTTGAACGTCTTTATGACTCCAGTCTCAGCACTCTATGCACTCCACCTAGATCATAGCTACTGTCATTTATTTCAGTGAAGCAGGTCTGACAGCTGGTTCCCAAACATAATATTCTATACCCAATTTTAGTGCCTCTGTGTAAGTGTTCTCTGCTTGTCTAGAATGTACTCCCTCCTTATCTCTACTTCTTAGAATCCTTAGCTTCCTTCAAAGCACAATATAGTCTCTTCAAAATGCCTTTGCCATTTTCTAAATTATGTATGACTTTGGGCCAGTTATACCCTGGGCCTCTGTTTTTTCCTTCAAAATGAGGAATTTTAACTTGATGGACTCAGAATTCCATTCCAGTTCTAAATAATAAATGCATGATTTCATGATCCTAGATGTATGAGATCTTTCCAGATCCCCCAAGGTCTGAAGGTACTTTTCTTCCTGAAATCACTTATTATCTTGTGCGTATTTGGTATTTGAGTACATACATGTTGCATGTCTCCAGAAGACATAAGCTCCTTATGGGAAAGAATGATTTTAATTTTTGTTTTTGTGTCCTGAAAACTCTGAACATATCATGTGTTTAACAAATATATTTATTAAATTGAATTATTTATTTTTATGTGGTCAAATACCTGTGTGGTCTCTCAGGTTATTATAACTTTCTTTTCAGTCAAATTTGGAGAATGAATGCAGTTTTTCATGACCAAGTTTGTTGAAAAAAAAATTGAACATCTACTTCCATGTTATTTCCTACTTATAGCACTAAAATTTGGGGATCATAATGCCAAGGAATTCGATGTACATACAGTCCAATTCCTAATATATAATTAGAACAATTTGGACTGCATCTCCCAAAATTCTTTTCTTGTCCCACGAATACTTTTCCCCTTCGTTTACATCTACATTTGTTGCATTTGTATGTAAGTTTTGGGAGTTCCTCCCTCTCACTCTTTTTTCACATGTGAGGCTAAGTGAGCTCTCCATGTTTCTCTAGCTTTTCAGTTTCCTTTTGCTTCAAGTTAAATATTAATAAATATTATTAAATATAATAATTGGAGTATTGAATATTAATTTAAGGGTTTTTTAATTTTTAAATGTTTAAAATTAATATTCAATACTCCAACAAACTAACAAAAGCAAACATGAACAAAGGAGAAAAGGATTCTTGGGTTATCTATAAAGATTAAAAGTCAGCAAAAGAGACTCTGCGATCTATTTGCTAGTTCTTTCAACACTAATGATGTAGCCCATCCAGACCTAGGAATCACTTACTATCTCTCTATTTATTTGGGATATCTGCTTCCTATTAAACATTTAAAAATCTCACCATAACTGACATTAGTGAGTAATGTTAGTATATTAAAGTTTTCAAAATGCTTTGCTCACAATAACCTTGAGAGATGTGGTTAAACTTTCATTGCAATGAACAGGTGGAAGAATTATATTAAGAACTGAAAAGTAAATACAAATATTGATAAATGGCAAAATCCTGAGAACAAAGAATGAAGACAAGGAAAAGACTAAAGAAAAGCAAATCTGCACTGTAAGTTGTTATTTGGGTGGAAAAAATGCTGCAAATAATCAAATAAATAGAATATGGAAATTAAATATTATGAATAAGAATAGAGATCACAAGGGAATTGGAAAGTGAATAAAGGAATCTGTCAAAGAAGTAACTTGATGCCAAATAGGTAGTGCTTAAAAAAACAGTAAAGGACTTGTTTTCCATAGAAGTGAAATTAATTTTTCCTTATAACTTGTGAATTCCTTATTCGCTTTCACACCTGACAAGACTGAAATGGAGATAGTTCTCTCTTCATTTTCCCTTGGTTTGAGAAAATTATCCTTATGTGTATTAGATGCAAGAGTTCCCAAAATGAAAAAGAGTTAGAGATAGGGATAGGGCCCATGATTTCATTAAAATAGGAAAGCCTACAATACAGAAATTCTTATGGAAGTATTTTAGTGGCTTCTCTAAAACTTAAGGCATTAGAGAACTGCCTAGGGTACTAATAACTTCAATGACTTGTCCTACGTCACAAGGCCAGGAAATCTCAGAGGTGGAATCTGAACCTAAGGCTTTCCATGGTTTTGAGGGTTCTTATTTTTCCACTATGCCATAGCCAAAATTAAAGTTCATTTTTTATGAGTGGAATAGTTAGAGCAATGCAGGAATAAGAAAACTAGATTGATTATTTCCTCCATTTGTGTGTTTCTTTTGTCATCAAGCTGAAAAACACAATAGTATAGACAGAAAAATCAAACGTCCTAACTCAAAAAATCTATGCTGAAGTTGCATCTGTGCCATTTTCTTGTTGTTATTCAATCATGTCTGACTCTTCATGACTCCATTTCATTTTCTTGGCAAAGATACTAGATTATTTACCACTTCCTTTTCAAGCTCATTTTACAGATGTGGAAACTGAGGCCAACAGGGTTAACTAACTTACCTTGGGTTGCTCAGTTGGTAAGTGTCAGAGATCACATTTGAACTCAAGGCTTCCTGACTCCAGACCCAGCACTATCCACTGAGCCAGCTAACAGCACACCTTGTGATCATGGGCATAAAAGCCTTCTCTGTTATATCCATAAAATGACAATAATTATACATGTACTACTTATTTCATAGTATGATCGTAAGAAAAGTGCTACAAAGTTCTAATCTATCATTTTTAATATTATTCCAGGCACTGGTTTTAAAATAGTTCTTCACATGGAAAGTTTGCAGCAAAGAAGATGAAAAATTTAGGTCAGTGATTTTGCATTTTCTTAAAAAAAAAAAAAGGATATGCTGTGATGTTACTATAGATTACTGAATGGCAAACTGAAAAATCTCCCTGAAAGAATACAAGAATTGCAGCATAATAATGGACCAAGAAACCACCTTCTCAAGACTTTATCATTTTTTAAGTTCTCTTAGCAGCCAAAAGAAAAAAAACACACACATAACCAAAGCATTGTGAGGCTGACATATCTTGGAATCTGATATTGAAGAACCTTGAAGTGGTTCTTGGAGATACCTGGTGCAGCATATTTTAATATGAAGAAACCGTGAAGTGCCCAAAGGAGAGGACCAGACAGGATGAAAGTGCTGAACCATCAGAGGACCTATGAGGACAGATCAAAGAAGGAAGGGGGGCATACCATGGCAAAGATAAAAATGAGAAGTGATTTGATGGCTTAGGAATATTAAAACAATAGAGAATAGTTTCCTCTTGTCCATTTTCTGAATTAGGCTTTCAATTCACAGGCGTCCACCAAAGTCACCTCTTCTTTCGTAGAGATAGCTTTGGTTTCCTGAAGGATGTTTCAAAGGAGAGCACACTCTTAATAGGTCCTGTCAAGCTGGAAAGGACTAGAGTCAGACCTTAGAATGGTCTATCATTTGTCTCAGGATGAGCTTTGCCCAGATTTTAAAGATTCCTCATCAGTTTTAACTTCCGGATGATGGAAGTTTGAGCCAAAAAGAACTTAAAGACCAACCCCGACAGAGAAGGGCTGTGTTCGCAAGAATTAAGATTAATGATGGAATCGATGATCCTTGGAGTATTTACAGAAAGCAGGTGGCATTACCTCTCCTGGTCTTACCCTCCTGCTTCTCATTTCCCCTACTAGAGTCTTCCCCCTGAGAATCTCTTCCACTTCCACTGCACACGAGTGTGTATTTTGTGTGTACATTCATTTTTGCATATTGTCTCCCCCATTAGAAATGAGCTCTTTAGGGAGTGTTTCTGCCTTTCTATGTGTCCCCAGTTCTCAGCCACAGTGTCAGGTACTTAACTAACTGAAAAAAGACAATTTAATTAGTTATTTCAAAGGGGAAATTTCAACCTAAGGCATTTACCAGGTGGCAGCAGTTATGTGGTGCAGTGGCTAGAGCTTCAGATGAGGAGTCAGGAAGACATGAGTTTATATCTGGCCTCAGACACTGACTAACTGTGTGACCCTGGCTAAGTCATTCAATTTTTGCTCATCTCAGTTTTCTCATCTGTAAAATGGGGATAATAATAGTATCGACCTCTCAGAATTGTTGTGAGGACCAAATAAAATATTCATAATGCTTTTAGCCTCCTGCCTGGTACATAGTAGGCACTTTATAAATGTTAGTTATTCATGACTTATTAAACCAGAGCCCAGGTTCTCAGAGAACAGGATGAGGTAAACAATCATATCATTTCTGGATTTATCCCTAGAGTAGAGGTAGTGTGGGGTACTAAATAGAAAACCACCTTAAAAGAGCCAGGAAGAAATGGGTTCAAAACCTGCCTCTGACATGTAAATAGTTGTATGACTGTGGGAAAACTACTTAATGTCTCAATATCTCTGGTGGATCTCTGAAATTAAATTCCTCCCAAATTGCCTATCTGTATTAGTGGATGTCATCCTCTATACTGATGAAGCCTTTAATTCCAGGGGAATCTTACTCCTGGCACTATGTTGATGTGTAATATAAAGAATTTATCTTTAGGAAGGAGTTTGGGGATTTGCAATAGGAACAACTAGTTCCTTCCATTTGGTTGTACAACCTTAAACAAATCCCTCAGTCTCCCAGGACTTCAGCTTCCTCATCTAGAAAATGAGAGTGTGGAAATATGTGACCTCTGGCATCTTTTAAAGCTCCAAATAAAATTTAATATATTTTACCCCTAAAATGACTCTGGGACTGAATCCCTTCAAAGTCTTCGATATCCTTTCCTGGCATTCTCTTTCCCTCCTCTACCCCTTTACCCATATTCCAGATGACTTGATCTCTCAGGATTTTAGGGGTAGATGTGTAGATAAATTACTACTCATTTGCTGTCATGAAAACACAAACTAATTAGACTGCTGAAGAGAATTTGACACTGATACAGACAGTTCCTAGTTCTAAATGTGCTAAGATAATTCCCAACAGGTTATGAAGATTCCCTTTTTCATCACAGAAATGATGGGACATTCTTTATTTTAGTTCTCTAAAAACAAACTAATATCCAAATTTGAGCACGCTTAATTATTGTATAAAGTGAACCCCTTCCTCCCAGGTTTGAGAACTTCCTGCTTGTCCAAGCCAGCCCATTAGCGACCCTGAACTAGAGGTTATAGTCCTGGTCAGAGAGACTTTGATTGGTTCCTGAGATATGAAACACTAGCGCAGAGGGAAAGGATGTGACGTGGAGAAGGAGGACTATAAAAAGGAGACCATACAGGAGGCTGGGCTTTTTCTCTGGAGATTTTTAGCTGGGGACTTTTCTGTGATTCCACATTGGTGGCTAGGATGGAAGACACTCTTGTGGGCTGGTAAGATTAGGGTGGTAGGCTAGGAGGGAATATTTTTCTATTTCTTTCCCAGATTATATATTAATATTAAATTGTTAAAAATGATCACCCTAGTGCAAACATCAACAACATGGAAATAGGTTCTGGTCAAGAACACTCTAAAACCCAGTGGAATTGCATGTTGGCTAAAGGAAGGCGGGGGGGTGGGGGGGAGGAGGGAAAGAATATGATTCTTGTAACCAAGGAATAATGTTCCAAATTGGTTAATTAAATAAAATTTTAAAAAAATTAAATTAAATTTTTAAAAGCTACAATCATTCTTGTGACTTAAGGGTTAATTATTTTATAAATGGCAACCACAGTAATATTTTTAACTAATATTCTATTTCCAAACAAATTTATAAATATTTTATTTAGCATATTACATTTGATGTAATATTAATTTTTCAATATTACATTATACTCCTATAGCAAAAAAGATTGTTACTGGTCCAGTGATCTTCAAAGTGTGATTTGTAGCCAGTGATTACCTTTGACCTTCCTCTACATGGTATGAGAGTTGCTACTTTCTAGTATTAATGTTTAAGATATGGAAAAAGCCTTTTCATGATTTCTGGCCTGAATTAACAACTGGCCTATCTCATTCATCATTGGTGTCTTTTAAAAAGAGCATCATTCTTCCCATTAAATCTTGAAAACCACCTGAGAAACTGAGAGGTTAAGTAGTTTGCCCACAGTTACATGCCAGAGGCAGGTTTTGAACCCATTTTTTCTTGACTCTTTTAAGATGATTTCCATTGAATCTTTGGTGAATCCAAGCAGAATTGGATAAAATAGGTCATCCTGGTGTTCAGTGGCTTTGGGGTCAGAAGATACGAGTTCCTGTCTTCTGATGTTTACCTGCTAGGTGACCTTTCAACAAGTCACTTAATCTGCTTTGTAAAATAAGGTTCAGATTGGATCACCTTTAGGTTCCCTTCCAGCCCTAGGTCCACAATTCTCTAAAGTCTTTTATACTCCAAATTGGGATTAACCATAAGAACAGCTATTGCCCTATCTCATCTCAAAGTTAGGTTTGTTGGTGGATTAATAGATGATGTCAGTACGGCTGGTTCTTCACTACATTCCCATTTTCCAAACAAAAGTGGGAATTTAACCTGTATGACTTTTTTTTTCCATGTTCTATTTTGACTACACTTCTTGTAAAGGTATGACTTGTTTTTGGAAAACCATCCAGACATCCGACATGTTTGTCCTTGCTTCCACTCCTATTCACACGCTTTAGTCAGTTTCTGATGGGTTGTGATGAATTCACTTTTGCAGGGTAGAAATCTCTTTTGATGACCAACATGTACAGCAACATGTACAAAACTGCAAACACCTGGTAGACATCCGAGGCAGTAAACTGGAGCAGATCTCTTGTCTTGGCATGGATATTTACTCTGAGCCTCTTGTTTGGGTCCTCACGAGCCCTTTCAATCAATATGTGAGCTTGTTTATGTGTACCTTTATATTGGTTTTGTGCTAAGAACTTGAGGGCTGGAAATTAGCTATCTCTTCAAACAAGATCTGCAGCCGCCATCAACATTAACTTCAAGAAACACAATTTTAACAAGGCCTCTCAAAGTCTGGCAATAAAAACAATTAATACATTTCACTGGGAACTAAATGTGGAGCCAAGTCACCTTGTAACCACCTGTAATTGGATGCCGACAATTTTAACATCAAACGAAATGCCAATATCTCCATTTGTTTGGTACTTGGGAAGGATCAAGGCTATGAACTTGCTTATCGGGGTCTGTATTTCTGGCATTCTAGCCCATCTGCATACAAATGTTGCTAAAATATGCTTTTGTTGCTACACATCTCCTAGGGCTCTCCTGGAGGGTTAACAGTCATGCCTGGCACTCTGGGGAAACACAGGATGGCAAGGAAGCCTTCTTTGACTTTCTATTGTGGAGCAGTACTTGTAAAATGGATAAATGGCTTAGCTTTCCTAAGTTGAATAAGACACCTGGACAGAGACAAGCTTGGCAGACTCATCTGGGTGTTCTTATAAGACTGAGTAATCACAGAAAGATCCCATGTGTGCTTTCTACAAAATATAAAAGGGAAAACAAACTTAAACCTCATTCAAAATTGAAGCAGAGTCAATTAATCATAGGAAAGTATACGGAATAACATTTTCACTTCTGCGATTTCAATGGCTCATTCTGCATACATAATAGACAGGGAATGCAAAAGCATATGTAAAAGTGAAAGCATTCATTGATAAAATAAAGAAATGCCGAAAGAGGAATTTTATTTTTTCCCATTTCTATTTTTATTCACACTTTAGTTACTATTTCTCAAACACTTTCAGGTACTGGCTATTGGGGGTAGGGGTAAGTGACGGTTTGGAAGAGTTAGAAAAACATTAGATTTGTAATATCTGCATATATTTAAATGTATTTATATATTTCCCGATATTTCTAATTATGATATATATTTATTTACTTATATTTATATTATATATTTATAAGTTAAAGTTCTTGGTTCAAACCTCAGCCTTGCTACTTAACTAGAATGAGATTGGGCATATGGCTAAATATCTCTCAGCATCAATCTCGTCATGTATAAAAAGAGCATAAGAATATTGGTGCCACTTACCTTTTAGCATTTTTGTAAAGGCTGAATGAAATGGCATATGTGGAAATATTTGGTAGCCGTAAAGACCTCTAGAGAATTGAATTACATTGGAAAGAGCCATGGCCCTAGAACAGGAGGTCCTGCCTCTCAAATCCTACCTCTGGTGCTGATTCTCTGGATAATCTTAGGCAACATTTAATTTTTCTGGCCTTTGCTGTTCTCATCTGGAAAAAGGGGGATTGGAAAAACTGGCTTCTGAAAGCCTTCCTGGCTTGAGATCTGTAACATTTTATTTGGGTGTGTCTATGTGTATATATTTTATGTGGGTATGTATGTGTACATATTTTGTACATATATACACATCACAAATTTTCTATATATACATATATCTATGTACATATATGCCTATATACACATAATATTTAAAGATATATACATATACTTCTACATGCATATGTTAACATTTATATATCATAAGTACTTATTGCATGATATATCAAATTATTATTAAATGTGGTATAAACCTAAAGAATATGTGGATCCTGGATTTAAGACACTTTTTTTCAATCAAATATGTTGGAAGAAAAAAGATAGTAAAGTAGGGAGGAAAGAAAGACAGACAGACAAAGGGAGACAGATAATAGGAAGAGGCAGAGAAAGACGCAAAGTCATTAAATAAATACCCAGATATTAAGAGATGTCTTTTTTTTCAATTATTTTTGCTCTCTATTGCCTGAAGAAATACTACAATTTTCTTATTATTCCCGGTGATCTTAAACATATTCCCTGCAGGCCTCAGTTTCCTTAACTGTAAAGCAAAAATAAATGTAATGGGGAAGTGATCATTTGAAATTGTGTCTTACTAGCATGTGCCCTGTGCTTTGCTTATTCCTAAACAATGTAGAAAGTATGGGAATGCATTAAAAATACACTTATTGACCAAAATGTGCCCTCTTGCTTTCCTACTTGTCTTCATATAAGTGAGGAAGCAAGGAATTTTACCAAAGTCAGGGTACTGAGACACCAGAGATCCACTGACCAAAATCATGAGTCCCTCGAAGTTGTCCTGGATATTTGCTTTGTTAATAGTTGTCATTCCAAGCCAATCATCACATATTATTGTTCTTACTGTGTACAACATTCTCCTGGTTCTGTTTTATAATCAGTTTAGGTATTGGAATTATTCTTGAATATCTGATAGAATTTTTTTTAAATCCCTATACTCTTGTATTGTTATTTTCTTCTTTGGGGAATTCATTTATGGTTTGCTCATTTTCTTTTTCTTAAATAAATTCTTTAAGTTTAGTATTTTTTGCTCCTGGTATTATATATTTTTATTAATATTCTTCCATTTAATTTAAGGTGTCAGGTTTATTGAAACATATATAATTTCTAATAATTCCCTTTTTTCTTTGTCATATATTATATTGTGTATTCCTTTTTCATTTTTGGTACTAGTAATTTGTTTTCCCTCTTCCTTTTATTTAACAAAATTAACTAATTTTTTTCTATTTTATTATTTTTAAATCACCCCAATTTTTTATTTACTAATTCAATGTTGTTGTTTTACCTTTCAATTTTGTCTGTCTCTTTTTTAGCATCCAGTTATGCAGAAAAAAAAAAACTTTTGATAAAATATAACACCCGTGTGAAGATTAAATTTAACTCTCCCCTGATTGTGAAAGTGAAATTAATTAACTCTCCCCTGATTATGAAGATTAAATTGTAACCCATGCACATTTTTATATTTAATCACCAAAAGTGCAAACATCCCACTTAATCATTAAGTGGGAAGTCTGTGACCCATGTGTAGTAGAAATGGAAATTTTGAACCTTTGACTTCATTCCCCAGAAGTCCTTAGTATTTCACCAAATTCCCTATATTCTCTCCTGCATCTCCACATTGGCGAGATCATGTTATTGGTATTTAACTGGTGGTAACACCTCCCAGACACTCTCTTTTTTGCATGATGTAGCATCAGTAGTGATGGTGGTAAGGTGGGGAAAATTTTTAAATGACTAACCAGCCATTGGTATGTAGTTTTTATTTTGTATCCTCTTTATTCCTTAATTTCTAATGATCTTTAATAAACGTCATAAAATATAATATTTTTATTATTTGAGATATAATTATAAAATTTACAGTGTGCAATAGTGCGTAATGAATCAGAATCGACTGACTGCCTCCTGGCCAGTCCTAAGAAAGGCTTTAGACTATGAGTTGTCCATGTAAAAAACTGGAGGAAGACACAGGAAGTAACACAAAAGAAAGTGTCTTTAAAAGGAATTACAACTTCCTGTGAGAGGTTTTGGGAGCCAAGCCTGAGGTCTCTCAAAGTTGGGGAATCCTTCTGGCTAGATGGAATGGTCAGGTGAATAATGAAGAAATGAGAGACAATTGAGTGCTCAGACCTGTGCTTAAGTATTACGCACTTGTTCTGCCACTGCATGGGGTTTGTGTTTATTATATAGCTTCAGTGAGTACATACTTTTCTGGCACACAATCATTATTTAACATACATGATCTTCTACAGATAATTGGATGTGTCACATACTAACAAATCATTTAATCAACATTCTGTGATCATTTAACATGTTGCCACAACAGAAATATTATTGATGGAGATGAATGACATGGATAGGGTGATCTGGAAGTTAGTTCCCCCTGACCTGTGGGATGACCAGCTAGGAGAATCATTGTTGCTTTTGATCAACTTTCACAATCAATTACAATTACTTAGAAGATGAGTAACAAAACATTTCGTAGCTATGTACAGGGTTAGAGGGTAATTTAAGACAGACCAAAATCAGTAATTTTCTCAATTTCCAAGTTACATTTTTCTTGTGTTGCATCAAAGCACCTTAACAATGTTGCCTGGTTATCATAAATATAATGATCCAATGAAGTGTGTCAGTAGCTTGTGCTACAGAGGAGTGATTGATTGTGGTGCATATATGTTTGGTTAACTGTGGGTGTGGGGGACCTGAGTGTACCTCTGCTAAGGGAGAAAAGGGAAGGGTAATGGGTGATGATCTTTAGGTTTTAATTCTGTGAATGTAATCTTTTTAGGGTAATAATCCAGGGGAATTAAAGTGGGATATATGTGTCTTAACACTGTAAGTATTTGTTCTTATATTAGTTCTCCTGTACTGGGAAGAGAACAATTCCATTAGTAAGGGAAGTTAGAGGGAGAAGTCACACAGAGGGGGTTCAATAGGTGTCTCATCTTTTGTGAAGGCTGCTCTCCAGCCTTCAATTCCCAAACTGCAACTCTATCAGACAGCGGGGGTATGACAGCTCTCCACAGAGAGGGAGTTCTTCATTATTGGGAGTGGAAGCTGTTGAAAAATCTGCTGATTGGACCTGAGACCCTGTATGTGGTGAGTTTGTTCTTAAATATCTCTCCTTTGGACTGACACATGGTAAGTGAAAAAAGCTCTTTCCTGGATTTCTGAAGGAACTAGCCTCAGGAGAGACCTATTCTCTTGAGAGAGGCTCCCTGTATTGCCAAGTCCTTGGTTACAAGGGCCAAGGCATCTCAGGTTAAGGACTAAACTCCCCTACCTGGTTTTGAGCGGGGACTCAGAGTAAATTACTTACTAGAGTAAATTACTAAGCTAGATACCTTATCCTATCCTCTCTCTGATTTTCTAACTTCACTCTTTCTAATTGTAAATAAATCTCTTTGGAATAAACTAAATTCCTGGTAACCCTATTTTAGATGTAATCCAGTTCAACCTTTTTATATAAGTAACCCCTTTTTTTCTCCGTATACCCATTTCTGTTCATATACACTTAAAACATTCAACAATTGACTTTTCTTCAATTTCATAATTAGCCTTTATCCAATAATAATAATAATAATATCTATTTAAATGAAGAATTATTATTTTATATAATGAGATTAAACAGAGACTTTTCCATTAAGATGAAAGGCAAAGCAAGGATGTCTATCACCATACTATTTAATAAAGTATAAAAATATTACTAATTATAATACATATTATATTATATATATATAAAACATTATAATATGACCAAAAAAATCTCTGGGGAAATGAATATATGCATAGAGTACTAAAAAGTATCACTTTGTGCAAACAAAAAGATGAACTGAAAAAAAAAAAGTTAGTCCCAATGATGTACAGGTAGAGGTCTCTCAGATTTCAGACTTGGGGGATTCCTGAATACCAGGTGAGCCTTTTCCATATCTGGTCCTAATGACTAGATACTTAAATATATAAAAAGATAGTGTGGAGGGATTTTTGCCTAATATCCTTGTTGTCTTGTTAACTATTAAAAAAATTAATTGAAACAACTTAGACAAAGATACAGAATATAAATAATTCCACATAAAGCATCAGCATTGTGGGATTATTCACAAAACCCAAAAGGAGAAGGTATTAAAATATCTTTCATAATAATTAGAGGTTGTATAAAATATTTTAGTCTAGCTATAAAGATACAAACAGGAACTTTATGAATACATATGCAAAACGCCTATTACAGAAGTAGCTATACCTAAATAAAGGAGGATTATTAATTGTTCATGGTATGTTGGATAAATATAATAAAAGATTGCAATTCTACCAAAGTTAATTTGTTAACTTCAGTGTCATACAAATCAAACTACCAAAGGATTACTTTATAGAGTTAGAAAATGTGTATGATGAAATTAGTGTAGAAAAAAGACAAGAATCTCAAGAATTTTTTTTAAAGTGGGAAGTAACTGAGTCAACCATTACCAGATCTCAAACAATACTACAAAGTAGTAAAAATCAAAACTATGTGACCCAATTTAAACAATAGAGAGGTTAAGCTGTAGATCAGATTAGATACACTAAATACAATAGCAAAAGTTGCCTGTTGTCTAATAAAACCTGTATACTAGAATAAGAAGTTACTATATAAAACAAAAGAAAGCAAAATTGCTGGGAAAAATGAAAAAACAATATGGCATATATTAGATCTAAATCAACATTTCCCTCTATAAACCAAAATGAGGTTTAAATTGATACATGATAAAAGGTCATATAATTAAAAAAATTAGAATAAAGCAAACATTTGGTTTCAGATTTCTGGGTAAGGAAAGAGTTCATAACCAAGCAAAATATAGAGTACTAAAGAAGACAAAATAAATGATTACCAAAAATTCAAGTTTTTGGACAAACAAAAGAAATGCACCTTAAATTAAAAGAGAAAATTTTAAGCTGTGAAATATACTTTCACAGAAAGTTTTTCTGATAAAGTTCTGATTTTTAACATATACAAAAAATTGATTCAAATTTATGAGAGCTTTTTTGCCAATTGCTAAATAATTAAAAAGATCTAGGATGATAATTTTCAAAGGAAGAAATCCAAAGTATCAATGACCAAATATTTAAAAAAATACTTTGCTCATTAATTATTGGAGAAATTCAAATAGAAACAACTCTGAGGTTCTACCTTATACACATTAGATTGATAAAAAAGACAAAAAAAGAAAAATCACAGTAAAATTGCAAGAGGGGAGTTGAGAAAGAAGACAGAATAATGGATTGGCAATGGAACTGTGAATTGTTCCCAAAATTCTGGAAAGTCATTTGGAACTATTACCCCAAAGGTACCAAACTATATATAACCTTTAATCTAGTGATAGTACTACTAGCCCTATATTTCAGAGCTAGAAGAGAAAGAAGAAAAGGACCCATATGAACAAAGATATTTATAGCAGCTTTTTTATATAGTTTTGAAACTTGTACATCAAATTTATTATATAATTAAAAAGAAAAGAAAGTGCTATATGATGAAGATTCAGAGATTCATATTATACAATGTATATAGAATACTCATTTTATTTGGTATTGAACTTCATAATTTAAAAATAGAAAGATGAAATCACCCCTTCATTCTTTGCTTCCCTCCCTTCCCTTCTTTTCAAAATCTATATATTATATTCTTCTAAATTAATTTTTTTATTATTTTTACTATTTGTTAGAATACAGTGATCCTTGGATAGTTTTCTTGTACACACTAAAGCTGTAAATTATTTCCCTACTATCATAACATTTTATTATATTGGTGAAACCCAACCATGAGTACACTTCTAGTTATTTTCATTTTTTACATCTGTAAAGCATGTTCTGTAATATATTTATAGAAACTTGTAGTGTATGTTAAAAACTTGATATTTTATTCTTTCTATTGTTATTATGGATATTCTTTTTTTAATTATTTCTAAGTGGTCTTTGTAATTGCTGTGTAAAAAATACCAAAAAAAAATTTGTGGATTTATTTTGAATTGTGTTACTTTGCCAAAGTTCCATTTGTTTCCTTTTGTTTGCATTTTATCCTCATGATAACTGTATAAATTTGACAAAGCAGGCATTATTAGTATTGTTTAACATATTAAAACAGTAAAGTGAAAAGAACTTAAGTGATTTGTCTCAAATCACACAGAAAATCACAGTTGACCCAAATATGAGTTTTATGAGGCCAAGGCCCTTCCTACTCCTTTTCCCACCTGGTCAACTCGAATTCACATGACTTTACAGTTTCAAGAATACTTTTCCAAAATTTCAAACACCCCACAAATGCAAAATATCATCATCATCATCATCATCATCATCATCATCATCATCATCATCATCATCACTGTAAATCTATATAATCTGAACCTTCATAAATAGGATCATGAAAGATATCAGTGAAAAGTAACTTAAAAGTCTCTCAAAAATAGGCAAATGATTACTCTAGCTATAAGGCATTATTAAGGAACAAAACTATTACATTGATATAAATACTTGCATGCTCTTTATCCCCAAGAATTCTCACAAGGACTTTTTGTGGATGTTTTATTTCCATTTACTTTCATTTACTAACTGACTAACATTTACTAATTGACCGCTCTGTTTGTCTTTGCTTAAAATATAACATGTGAATAAATGAATTCAATACAGCGTAAATAACAGTCTTTTGGATGGCACTGAAATATCCTCTGGAGTCACAATGGTAAGAGCACTTTAAAGCCATTAGCCGAGAATTGCTTAACGACAAATGGCCTAGGTGCTGTACAAAATGTTTAATGTCACTGCAGTTCGCAAGGTAAACATTCTGTAGTGGTTTTACAAATAGTGCACGCACACACAAAACAAACAATGGGCTGTAATTGCTCCGTCATCTGCATGGCATAGGAGTGAAGTAGCTACACAAAAACATGTGCAAAAAACCCTCTGCGCTTCGGGACTCGCGAGGCTGGTCCTATTTCTTGCTTCCACTCTCCTAGTCTCAAGATGGGAAAGAAGAAACCAGAAGTCTGCAGACAGGCTCCTACAGCGCTTTCCCACATGTCGCTCCGGAGGACAAGGCAATATTAATGTAAGAGCGGTCCCTTCCTTTCAAATACAACTAATGTACTGGAAAGGCTTCCGCAATCCCTGCTTTTCTTTATGTCTCAGGACATCTCGAGCTCGAGCACTTCCCCAGCAGAACAATCTGGCCTTCTCTGGGAAATGCCTTGTGGGCTGATCATTGTTAGGTTATGTTATGTTTTAGTGCTAGATACTTCAATGCTAGTTTTGTGCAGAGTTGCTGCAGAAACAGGAGGCCTAAACAAATAAGAGGGCCACTGGGGCCCTTTCATTTATCATGCTGTGCTGACAAAAGCACCTACCTATTGCTTACCTAGGCTGAATTTTATGTATCTTTTTTCCCCTCCCATTCCCCTCTCTTATTCTAAAGGCACTGCTTATACAAGTAGCCAACCCTCCCCCCACATACAGAAGTACCTCATATCCCATTGCTTAGACAAGCCATTCTGAGAAACCAATGAAATAGCAGAAAGTCCAAGAAGACTTCAAAGGTCTTTAGAAAAATATCATCGTGGCATATTTCACTTGAAAACAACTTGTAGCAATAGACAAAACAGCAAGAGCATCATGGAAGGGCGAGCCTAGCATTCACTCAGGATGTATGCTTCCCAGCTGTATAAATGTACAAGAACATAAAGCAAATACACCAGCACAGGTGAAACATAAGATATTAACTCTCCTGAAATCTAATAGAGTCTTAATGCAGAAAATCTCAAAGGGGGGCACTTCTCTAGGTATGATAGGAGAAGGAAGAAGGCTTTAATCCACTGGATTTTTCATGAATCTCAAGAAATGTTTACATCCAGGAAAAAGAAGACATGTAGTAGGTTTTTGCTTCTTTTGGTGTGTGTGTGTGCTTTGTTTGAAATTCACTCAAAGTATATACCTTTGTATATACTACAATAGATAGTTGCCTTTGGGTCTTCTGCTGTTAATATGTTAAATAAACTAGAATTTGACTTCAAGGAATTAGCTATCAATTAATTACAATTGAAGAAACTCCTTTAAGAATAAAAGGGATAAACTTTAATTAGAGGGAGGAAAAAAATCCAGATTTCATTGACACAAATGTCCCTGTCTCAACACTCAGAGTTTGGATATTGAAGGATATGATATTCAGTAATAGTTGGATCAATGTCATAGATTTTAGCTCAGATTTCATTTGGGAAATAATATAAGCTGTTCAAAGAGCCAACTAAGAGTTCCTCTGAATATGAGCGCATTCAGCAATGCCTGTTCTCACCCAGAATCTGCAATGGAACTTATAACCTTTGACTTTAAAAACACTTATTACTCAATGGTTCAACTATAACAGAGCATTTCCTCTGACTGGAGTTGGAAATGATTCATCCATTGAACCACATTTAGGTGTAGGGCTTCTTGGGGAGAGGTGAGGAGTGGAAGAAAAATGCAATTTTTGGATCAACATGAACTTGATAAAAATTTTGATAAGGCTAAAATGTAGGAGAAATGTCTTCCAACAATGACTTTGAAATCTGCATTAATTAGCATTTCTCTTAAATGGATCAAATTTAGTCTATGCAACTCCACCTACTGTCTGGCACAGTTGTGGTTCAATGCTATCAATAGGAAATCAATTTGGATGTGAATAAAAATCAGATTAACTGGTTTTTTTAGTCAATAATCATACTGCAGACAGAAGGATGTTGCTGTATTGAAGAACAGAGATTACACCATTGAAGAATTTCCTAGTGAAATAAATCATTCTCATTTACAGCATTTGTTTTATATAAACAAGTCAATGTGATTAGAAAGTAAGATCAATGGACAATCATATTTTTCATACATACTATAATTTCAAGTCAACAGGTATTTATTGAGCAACTGCTATGTACTATGTACTAGGAATTGTGCTAAGCACTAGGCTTCAATGAAAGAAATTGAGGACACTCCTCAATTTACTTTTCCACTTGAAATCTTCTCCAGATATTCAAGTTCCAGTCAGAGGGATACAGTGATGGGCTTTAGGAGGCAGGCAAATTGATTCTCTAATGAAGTTAGAATAATTAGGAAAGGTGGGGTAAGAAGTCAGCACCTAGTATAATCCTTTACACAGAGCAGGTATTCAATGACTATCTGTTGACTGACTAATTGGAGGCATGTTTCCAAAAGATTAATTGAAAAAAGAGCAGGACTTGACTTTATAAAAAAGCAATGAATTTTTAAGAGATAAGGAATAATAGGTCAGTGACATGCGTGAATGCGTCAAGTAAGCCTTTGGATGATCTGCAAGGTATGTATATAGTGTCTATATGTGTTATATGCATAGGTAACACACATTTGTTGGCTAGAATGAAAAAAAAAATGTTGAAGCTCCACTGAGTCTAAGCTAACTCCTACATCAGTTTCTGGGCTCCCCCAGGAGAGATAATCAAGTGTGGGAGAGTTTGAAAGGGTCCTACATTAGACTGGACCACTAGATATGGAACAGGTAGGACAATGTCTATTTAACAGGCCAAAAAAGATCTCAAGGACAGGAATGGAAAATAGCCATAATAATGCCGGAAGCACCAAGTATTTACATTAGATTGCTAAGATTTTCCATAGAGTTACCAAAGTAGGGAGAAAGCACACCTGGCCCAGCCACTGAAAGGACTGACAGATTGATGGCTCTTTCTCAGGGCTGTGGGTGGTTGTGCATGGACGTTCTAAGCTGATGGAGTGATTTGTCTGGTTAATTCCAATAACAAATGAGACTCTGCTGTGCCAAATAGTAATTCAAGCCCTGGGCTATCTCTTGAATCAGCCTCCTCCTTTCCATTCCCACTACCTCCGCCCTAACTTGGGCCCTCATTATCTCTTCCCTGAACTATTGCAAAAGTCTTGTAACCAATCTGCCAGCTTCCAGTTTCTTCCTCCTCCAATCTATCCTACACATTACCACCAGAAAAATGTCCCCTAATATGTTCATGTCATTCTCATTTGCAAATCTTCAAGTACAGCCTACCAGAAGAAGTACAAAATTTTAGTTAGGCATTAAAGGCCCTCTATAATCAATTCAAATTACCTTTGCAGCTTCACCTAACAAAATTCACCTTCCACAGTTAAATCAACTTAATTTCTCAGGAATATACACTCTTCTCTTTGGCTTCTTCACTATTACCCATATCATTTCATATATTTGAAGTGTCATTCTCTCATCATCCCGTAGCAATGGTATTGATGAAAAAGAGGACAAAACAGTAATAATAATCCTAGTAAAAACAATATATCTTACCCATCCTTTAAGATCTACTTTTAAAACCATGTCCTCTGTTGATGCCTTCCCCTGATCTTCCCCCATTAGAAATAATTTCTGCCATCTAGGAATTTTCACATCACCTAATTCATACCACTTGTATGTACTTATATGCTATTTTATATTATGGTTATAGTAAATGTCTTAAATTCCTTGCTAATTTTTTAAGAGCAAAGTCTTTAACTTATTTGTCCTTCCATTGCCCTCTTCAACACATCATTCCTTGCATATGGTAAGCATTTAGTAAATACTGACTGAATGTGGACTAAACAAAAATGGAATTCATCTAAACTGCACCTTAATCACAAAGGTCAGTATTTTGTCTCCTCTCTTCTTCAACATCCCTCAGTTTTCTTGAAGGTCCTAAATATCAATCTGCACTCCCCACCCCCCTCCATTTCTTACATAGTCACTCATTCCTAAGGCTGAGCTCTTCTGCATACTTCTATTTCTAAATTCTCTAACTATAATGAATGTTTTAAAATATGAATTCAATGTGCTTTAACCAAGTTATTTGTAGGGCAAGTCCAATGACTGCTATGCTATGTATTTATGTTATCTTTAATCCTTTGTATGCTAAGCTGTGGAATACCATATGAGGCATGCATTTTTAATGTCTAATGATAGCACATGATCCTTAATTTTCTTTCATTATTCTGCATAACTGTAGGTTATATGTTAAAAATAACAGAAATAGTATTCTAAAACAGTAGTTTAAACTAGTGCTTATAAATCTAAACCCAAAAGTTGGTTAGTTAGATTGCAGTTTTAGTCTTGGGTTTAGGCAGGGTCAGCAAAAAGGTTTTGCGGGCAAATTTTGTCTTTAGGGTCCTCTACCTACTCTTTTGGTGTATAGTAGTCTGACATCAGCACTATCACTCGAACCAATGGACTTTTTTTATTTTAGCTCTCAGAAGGCGAGCCCAGGGACATGCCATCAGGGAACAGGCTGATGGTTAAAATAGATGAAAGGTATTTATACAAGTATGGGAATAAAGTGTACAAGGATACCCTCATTTCTGTGGTTCCCAACACTCTTGAAATCTTGTTTTTGTAGAGGTAGATATTACTGGGGCTCACATCATCAGAGAAATGGCTAGAGTAGATGCCATTTAGGATGGATGATGTAATACTGTTACAATCTGGAGAGTGTTTGCTGGTGCCAGTCTTTTAATGAGTCAATCTATATATCTTGAAGGAATAGTAGAACAGGAATCAAACATCCCAACACTGGTCAACTTGAAGGCATGATTAATTTAAGATAGAGAACCAGATGCTATTACACCTGTGATGTATAAACATAGAAGATCTAAGATAAGGATTGGTGAATCACCCTTGAATCAAGTCAATGTTTTCACAGGTGACAAAGATTGTAAAAGGGATACAAGTTCAGGTCCATGTCCTTTTTCTCAAACTATGTGATCACCCTTGTACAGATCACTGAAATCCATCCCTTCTGTTGTGCAAAAGACTTGGCTCTCTGTAGTCAAGAAAGGTCATTCCCTTTTCACCATTTCAAAACAGTTGTCATTAGGATAACTACCAGTACTCAAGTTGCACATCAAAATATAAAGGAAAGGGCCTATGAAAAGGTAAAGGACTCTGAGAAAATTCCGTTTTTGCCCACTAATTTGCCCACCAAATAAAGACAGACTTTTCTCAGACTACTTTGCCCAGTCTTTTTCTTTCACCAATAATAGAATGACAAAAAGAAGAACTGTAGACATAGGATAAGTACTCTCCCAGAGGGAATACAGTCTCATACCTGTTATGGAAAAGGATAATGGCTCTCAAATTATACCCCCAGGACTGGCAGTAATAGTACTGATTAGTCCTCTGAGCACCATATAAAGATCATATAACTCTTATAACATAGTATCAGGTTCAATTCTCCTTAGAAATTATTTCTTCTCCTCCTGGAATATTCCCTATTGCCACCTCAAGCGCTTTCCTAGGTCTGGTTCTTTTGACACCATCTTGCTAAGTTATTGACAGAAAAACACTGAAGTCTTGAGCTGCTTCATCTTCCTGTATTATTTTTCATTTTAGCAATGAATTTCCAAACCCCAAAAGTCTTTAAGAGGAAATAGATGATGTTAATTGGGAAATGGCTGAACAAATTATAGTATGTAAATATAATGGAATACTATAATATTATATGATTAAAAAGACAGTTTCAGAGAAAACTAGGAAGTCTGCCCTGAATGGATACAGCATTAAGTGATAAGACTCAGACCATTTATACTATGATATTAATATTGAAAAAATGAATACCTTTGAAACACTTAATGACTCTACTCAACACAATGATCAATCATGCCAGAGGTCCAATAAGAAAGAATATTAGCCCTTCAATCCGAGGAGTCCTAATCCTGATGTCAGAGGATGAAAATTTATATATGATAATTTATAGAATAACACACCATTTTAAATATGGCCAAATAGAAATTTGTTTTGACTACGTTGATTTGTTGGAAAAATTGAGGGTAGGAGGTGAAGGTGTGATATAGAAAGAAAAAAATGCATAACAATTACACTATTGGTGGAACTGTGAACTGATCTAACCATCTTCAAGTACAATCTGGAATTTTGCCCCAAAAGTTATAATATTGTGCAAACTTTTTGACCCAACAATATCATTAGTAGGTTTATTTCCTAAGGTGGTCAGGGAAAAGGGAAAAGAACCTACATGTTCTAAAATAGTATAACTATTATTCTCTTTAAGGTGGAAAAGAACTGGAAATTGAAAGGATGCCCATCAATTGGGAAATGGCTAAACAATCTATGGCATATTATTGTGATGAAATCCTAGTATGCCTTAAGAAATGACAAAAAGGTTAATTTTTTAAAACCAAGAAAAGACCTATATGAAGTTATTAAGAGTAAAAAGATTAGAACCAAAAGAATGTAAAATAACAGTAACAGAAATATAGTTTGAAGAATGACTTGTGTCTACCTCCAGAGAATGAATTGATAAATAGAAATAAGCAAGGCATAGTTTCATATCTACATATCTTTTTGTCAAATGATACATTCTCTAATAGAGAAGAGGCAGGAGAGAGTCACCTCAGTATTTTAATGTAACAAATAAATAAAATTTTTATTTATTTTTTTAGAAAAGTAGATTAGCTCCTGGGATTGTTGTGAGGATTAAAATGAGATAACAATGTAAAGCATTTCACACAGTGCTTAACTTGTAGTAAGCACTTTATAAATGTTAATTATCATCATCATCTTCATTATTATTATTAACTTTTCTATCTATGACCCTCCTTTAATTAAGAAGGCTTGAATAAAGTTTCATAAACCTTGTCCATATATTGTAAGTATATTTGTGAATCTGATACTTTTTAATTAGATTAAATTAATTGGCTTATATTAGAGATAGCTAGGTGGTACCATGTAAAGACCTTTGGTCTTAGAATCAAGAAGGCTTGAGTTTGAATCTTGCTTTTGTCACTTATAAGCTATATGAATCTGGAGAAGCTTCCAACATCCCTTTGTTTCATTTGTTTTGTTATGATTAAAAAAGGAAGCTAAATGGGGAGGAGCAGGGATGGAGGAAGGGTGAAGGAATAGTAGGTTGGTGTGGAAGGGAGAGAGAACCACTGGAGCTGAGAGAAGGTCTATGTAACTCCCTCTCCCTCACACTTTAAACACACAAGAGGGGTACCCCTGAGCTGATGTTGTGGCAAGGATGAACAGGGACTATGTCTCAATAAGCAGGCTTCTGTGGGATAGTGTCCTCAGGACTTGACTTGTGCCAGAGCCCCAAGAAGTCCTACTTGTCTGGCGGGCATAACATCCATGTTCACTCTTTAGTTGTTTAGCCAAAGCTAAATGACCAGCATACCCCAACACCCTCTCTTCCTCCTTCTAACTCTCTTCTTTAACTTCTGTAACGATTTAGATCTGACTGTGGTTTTCTTTAGAACAAGGGTCGTTTAATAGTTCAAGTAACAAGGGAGGGAATAAGTCAGTGGGAATAGGAAACCCTATAAAGCTTAAGCAATTAGGTTGTCACTTCCTTCTTCAGTCAAGCCAAGTGGCTCAAGCTTTAGTGTCTCTTTTCCTCCTTCCTTTCTAATAACTTCACTATCCTACTCTAAATAGGTCATTAGCATCCTTCTTGAGAAGGCAATGGGATGGGGCAAGTTTTAGGGTGACCCCTGTGAGGTTCAAAGTATTAGCACCCTTCATCAGCAGTTGTTGTTCTCTTTGCTTCCTTAATCACTGATCCAAAGATGTCAGGGATCTTCTATCTTCAGGGCAAGGGGAAATGGAGGAAAGGCTTTAGCACCACAGGCTTGGGGTCCTGAGCTCTGGTCCTTCGCTACTATCTCTCACAAATTCATAGGGCAAAGGACCCCTTTCCAAGCTCTCAATCCCACAATCCCTTTCTGCTCCTTCAACTGCCACTCTCCCTCCTGCCAACATTCTAAAAATGGTTCTTCTGTGTCCGTTTTCCTTTCCACAGTTTTCTCATCCATAACATGGAGATGGGTCATATAAATGTTCAAGTAGAACCAGCATCTATTGTATGAAGGGCATGTCTAGCCCTTCTCAGGGCTACTCACTTCTGGCGTCGAAGAAGATGTACCCACAGTGCCACACTTTAGTAAAAAATATCTTAATGGAAGGGTTAAACTAGGAAATGGGTAACTGATGGACCACAAACCTATTGATGAGTTATGGTTGTCTACCCAAGCATGTGAAGAATTTCCCTGGTGGAATGGGCAGATGAGAATAATTGTCCCAACAGCCATAAAAAAGGCTGAAGCAGGTTTTGTGGAATTCTTAGAGCTTGATAAGATATCAGAGGTGCCAAGGTCACCAACTACACTTTGGGCTATCATCAGTCATCCTGATTTTTGTCTTGCCACTGGATAGCTATGACTCTGAGAGAGAGAGGGAGGCTGATGACTTTGAGCAGCTCTGCCTCACTTAAATCCCATTCCTTTACAAGTTAAGACATCACCCCATGAAGAAAGAGAAACAATATAGAGACAATAGTGTCTACTTCACAGCTTGTTGTGAGTCTCAGATGAGTTAACATGTAGTTTTAGGTTTTTTTGTTTTTTTACAATCTCTAATGTTCTGTATAAATGTTAACAATTACTAAAATATACAAGTTACTTTTCTCACTTCTCAACTAAACTAAATTCAAAATATTCATTAAGATCCAATGTCATGAACATTTTGAAAACCTACTATATACAAAGTACTATGCTCATCGTTAAGGATTCTAAGACAAAGAAAAATAATTATTTTTTCTTGTTTTCAGACATTTTACAATTTAGTAGAAGAGGGAGGAATAAAACTTGCCCCCTCCCCAAGTAGCTAGAATGTTAGAATATTATTGAGTGA
Organism: Monodelphis domestica; assembly: GCF_027887165.1. Taxonomy (NCBI): domain Eukaryota; kingdom Metazoa; phylum Chordata; class Mammalia; order Didelphimorphia; family Didelphidae; genus Monodelphis; species Monodelphis domestica. The sequence goes on from NC_077229.1 coordinate 393,855,785, forward strand.
AAGAAAGATAAAAGACTTAATGGGGGGAGGGGAAGAATCACTTGAAGCTAAGGAAATGCCTATAAAGTATTATGATTAAAGTGGCATGTGGGGTGGGTGAGCTGGGCACATCTTAAAGAAAAAGGATTTCAGCTTTTGCATGAATAGAAGGTAGCATGTAGCAGGGGGAAAGAATTAAGTCAAAGAATTGATAGCAATTTAGTTTTATTAAAATATCAACTATGTTGTGGGTTTTAAAGTATTATGGCCCAGGGAATTTCATTCCCCAGCATGCCCCAGGGGTCCCTCCCCCTTACTTCCTGGTGTGGGACTCCTCTTGAATGGACTAATCCCATGCTAGGGAGGGGCCACCCCCCCCCACTTCCTGGTGCAGGGGAATTGGTCTGTATAAGGACCAATCCCATGCCTAGATGGCAGTAAGGGGGGACTTTGAATTCTAAATGGATTCAAAGTTTGAATTTAAACAGATTCAAAGTTTAGCAGAGTTAGTTAATTTTAGTGAGGGAAATTTTGGTTTTTCTTCTTCCAGTAAAGTTAATCAGATAAAAGTTTTTTATTTTAATCATTTCATTGTGAAAGAGATCATAAAATAAAACTGAAAAGGTAGATTGAAGTCAGAAGAGTCTTGAATGCCAGAACCAAGAATTTATGTTTTATTCAGTCATCAGTAGGAAGGAAATGAGGACCTTTAAGCAGTGGAGTGATATGATCCCACAGAAGCATAAGAAAAATTATTATGATAGTAGATTGTGTTAAGGCTCTAGAAATCTTGGGGACAGTTAACAGTCTATCACAACAGTCCAGGAAAGATATAGATTGATAGCAAATGGAATGTAAAGGAGGAAGAAAAAAAAAGTAGTCGCAATATTTAGCTATTGGTTGTAAGGGATAGGACCACAGACTCCCTGAACTATCTCCTCTCCATTTCATTCTTCTTTCCTGTGCTCCCATAATCAACTTCTAGTTTCTCAGAATAGTCGTGCACCTGGGCAGAGACCTGAAGCTAACAAGGGGGTGTTGGCTTCCAGAACAAGTGGTGAACTGTGGTGGGTCAAGTTCTTTCTGGCCAAAATTCTACAAGGCCACCTGTAGTCTGCTGATTTGGGATGAGAAGGACCCGTTTTAGAGCCAGGGATCATGAGTGTTCTGTATGGAGACTGCAGACTGAGAATGTCCTGGAGTCAGTGGTGTTATTTGTGCCAGCACTTTCTGTCCAACCTGGTTAAATTTTCAGTGTGATGATTTTGTTGTCATTGTTAAGTTGTTTTGGTGTCAGATTCTTCAGCACCTCATTTGGGGTTTTCTTGGTAAAGGTAATTCAATTGGTTTATCATTTTCTTCTACAGCTCATTTTACAAATGAGGAAACTGAGACAAACAGGATTAAATTACTTGTTCATTGGCCATTCAGCTAGATGAGTCTATCCAACTCCAGTTTTGTATTCTTTACTGATCCACACAAATACAATCACAACATATCTGAGTTTGATTTATCATTTTTGATAATTGCCTAGATTTGAGATATTGATAATAAGACAGGTTATATTTAAAAGTGCATCTTTTTAAAAATTTTTTTTATTTTATTTTATTTTAAATTTTATTTTAAATTTGTTTAATTTTTAATTCATTTTTTAAATTTCCTATGGTAGAGGAACACTCATCTGGGACACCCTATACCAATGAAGAAACAGGTGAAATCCCTATAACTATGTGAAAGATACTTTGATGGCTTCTAGAGAAAAAAATGAAATGAAATGAAATGAAATGAAAGACATTGCCCATAAGAAGCTTACATTCTACTGAAATACTATATTAACAGTAGAAGGAAATGTGGCTTCAAAATTGAATAAAGTCCAGGCATCTATGAATAAATTAATTAATTAAATTATATACTGGGACAAGGAGTGCTGGGAGTATTTGGGCACATTAGATTTAGAATTGGGGATCTCGAAATGTGATTGGGAACAAGATTGTAAAGAAACGTCTTTCTCCTCTGAATCACTAAGTATTTGAGAGAAGCATCAGAAAAGATAAGAGGGATGCTATGTCTAAGGAAAAAGTGAGTTTCACTTAATGCCAGCATGTAAAAAGAATGTGAGTCAAAGTTATTGAAGATGAGGGATAGACATTACGATTAGTGTGAAAATTCCAGAAAACATGGAATAAGGACTAGAGAAGGGCAAGATAAGGTGGATGAAGAAAACAAAAGGATTTATTTAGGTAATAGAGCAGGGGAGAAGAGTTTGTACCAAAAATTGTACCTTTTAAGGATTAAGAAAACTTATATAAGGTCAGTATTATAAAAATGGAGATTTGAACCCCATACTTCAATCCCCAGAAGTCCTTGGTATTTTCCAGAATTCCTTATAATCTCACCTGAGTCTCCACCTGGGTGAGATCACAATTAGTATTTAATGGGCTCTCTGCTTCCCAAGAGCTCTCTTCCTCTACTTGGACATTGCAAGATATAGTGAGTAAGCTGTGAATGGGCTAATCAGCCCTAAGCATGTGGCTTATTATTTTGTATTCTTGATTTCTAATAATCTTTAATAAACCTCATAAAATATAATACTTTTATTACTAGAGACTAATTTAAATTTTTACAGTATGCTAGACCATGGTAGCATGTATTAAGCAGAAGTTCATAGAAAAAAATATCTCAATTTAGAACAGGAATGTTGATGGGTTAGATTCCTCATGAACTGTTTCCTAAAGACTTCCAGGGATATGTTTTTAGCAGGGCTATTAGCTCCAATAATAATAATAATAATAATAATAATAATAACTAACATTTATATAGCACATGCTAAAACTTTACAATTATTATCTCAGCTGATCCTCACAATAATCCATGGAGGTAGGTACTATTATTATCCACATTTTACAGATGAGGAAACTGAGATAATTGAGTTAAGTGACATGTTGTGAGTTAAGTAACCCACAGTTATATATTTAGTATCTGAGGTTGGATTTGAATTCAGATTTTCCTGACTCCAGGCTTAGTTTTGTATCTACTACATTATGTAGCTGTCTTTAATAAGAGGACATATTTCTGATTTAGCTGATCACTGTGGTACAACATTTACAATTTGTTTAAAATTGTGCAAATTATATATATGCTAATATAGATATATTCTGCTAAAAATAAATAAATGTATCACTGAGGGAGATAAACATCTCAACAACTGAGAGCTCTGACAAGCTTGATGAGACAATGGCATTGCTAGGAAAAAGCTTAACACTGTTAAGCCCAATTCCCTTCCTTCTCCAAACATCTAAGAAAGAAGATTGAAGTCCTAAATACATGCTTTGCCCAAAGTATAAGAGTTAATCTATTGTCATGAAAGAAGAATCTAAGAAAGTAATAGCAAAAACTTCCTCCCAAGAAGAAAAAGACTGCCATGTTGGATACCCAATTTACCTCCAGCTTCTGCAACCATAAAAAAAGTTTGTCATATGAAAATGGACCATTCCTTTAGCTCTTCTGGTTTTTGCTTTTTTCCTTGTTGATGTACTTGGGAGAATTCCAAAAGTCCATCATATGTCTGACAGAATCAATAGATGCATGTAGTGACTAGAGAGATATTTAGAAAGCAGCTCATGATGACTGATCCAGTGACAGTGGCTTCCTTGCTGTTCCATGAACAAGACACTCAGTCTCTTAGCTTTGGGCATTTTCTCTGTCTATACCTCTTTCCTCGAATGTTCTCCCCCTTTGTCTATATTTCCTGGCTTTCTTTAATTTTCAACTAAAATTTCATATTCTATAGGAAGCCTTTCCCAACTCCTCTGAATTCTAATGCCTTCCCTCTTTTAATTATTTCCTATTTTTCTTACTCATACTTCATACATGTTTGATTTCTTGTTGTTGCCCCCATTAGATTATTACCTTCTTGAGGGCAGGGACTGTCTTTTGTCCTTGAAAAAAAATTTTTTTTAATCATCAGTGCTTAGCAGTGTCCAGCACACAGTAGCTGTTTAGCAAATGTTTATTGACTGCCTGATTCTGAAGAACCAAATTGGAGAGGTGGTGGGAGGGGGGCGGGGAGAGGAAAAGAAAATGATCTTTGTTTCCAGTGAATAATGTTCGGAAATGACCAAATAAAATAATATTTAAAGCGGAAAAAAAAAACAAACTTCAATCATTCTAATTCCCTTTCCTCTACCTAAAGCAACTGCATTTCACAATACTTAAAAGTCCTTTCTGGCAGTTATTGAAAACAATATTAATCAAACTAAGAAGATTTGGGGTTTAGTGGGATGGTAGTAATTGTCAATATAAAGGACTATCAGTGTCCCTTTAGTCACTGTTTGGGAAAACTTTAAACAAAAAATTATGAGTGTCATACAGTACCAGCTAGTAGTCAGAGAACCTGGGTTCAGAACATGCTTCTACTTACAACTTCTGCTATCAAGCAAATCAATTCAGTTCCCTGGGTTTGAATTTTCTTTTCTATAAAATGAGGGGCTTAGTCAATGGTCAAATGGCCTTGAAGTTGTTTGTTTGTTTTTTTTAACTCCAATTATATAATTTATGAGCCTATGTTTCCCAGATGGCTTTCAGAAATTTAATTAGAATCAAACAGGATTGGTGTCTCTTTAATTCCAGAAAGTAAGGCCAAACCATTCCTATATATACCTTCATTCTTTCAAGGATAAAACACAAGAACTATTGGAGAAATCCAATTATATTTTTGTATATTCCAAATAGCTTACTACTTCAGAAGGGAAGTTGCTTTATCCACACTCTGAAATGAATGAGATTTGTAGCCTCCTTGTACATCAAACAAAGTAACAACCTCAGTCTTTCATAGCTGTCTCAATTAAAAAATAAATATTAAGGGTAGAGAGAGCCAATTTTCCATTGTAATTGTAGTTATGACCTGGTGGTACTTAGATAATTCCAAGGATCAGGTTCCTCAACTGCAAAATGATGGTGGTGGTAATAGATTTCCTCTCCAGGCTTATAGCTATGATCTTTTTTGGAAGGGACAATCAGGCAATCAATTATTAAAATTTATTAATCCTTTGCTTCATGCACTGTCCTAAAGTCAAGACAGAGCCTCTGGTTAAAATGTCAAGATCCAAAAAATGTTGACTTTTGGTTTTTGTTCCACAAGTCCCAAAGGGCCTTTGTATCAAGGACTATCAGGAAGTACCTTATTGTGGAATACATGTTCCAAATTCCAGGTCAATAGCATAGTCACAAAGGTAGTTTGGCAGGGAAATAACCACATTTTTGGAGTTTCTGTTTTTTCTGACAGTATTGGTACTTGTGTCTCCTCTTCTGTACTCTGAATCATCACAACAATGCCATAGCACTTCCTAACTATAGAGAACCAGATTTTGAAACCTGAACCTATTTGAATGTAAGGAGATATTATCTACAACATCTGCATCATTTGACCATATATAAAAGCAATGGATCTTTACCTCTCTGGAACAATATAGCACCCAGACATCATATTCCTAACCACCAGCACCTCTCAGAAAACCAAGGTCTCAGACACTGAGCCTTTTACTACCATGACCTTGTCCAGAAATAGTACTTTAGACACAAATCCTGGGCACAATCCTACATTCACAAGTTATCTTTTGACTGTACTCCATTCTACAGAATGGACAGCTAGAATGTAAGCTCCTTGAAGGCAAGAACTGTTTCATTATTCTCTTTGGATAGTCCTTACATAGAACAGTACCTGGCGCAGAGTAACATGGTAGTGGTACCTTTCCACTGAGCATATCCATTGCCTGCAAGATCCTTTAGAAAACCTGGAAAGAAAGAATGTAGAAACCATAGTTCCATTTGATGTCTAGGTCTTGCCAACAAAGCTACCAATAACCAAAGCTCAGGGGAACAAGAAACAAGTAAGTTACATAAAAAGAAATCACTTCCCAGTGCCCTTTTCTGTCCTTCCCTAATGTTTGAGTTTCATGTACATCAAGGTCAGAGATAAGGCATCAAATGCTTCTATCATCATTGGCATCTATTTCACCCACACTATCATTATCTGTTTATTTTATAAAGTTTGACTACCTGGAATTTCCAGAGGTTCCATTGTTTAGCATGACTTGGATTAGTACTACTGAGTGAGTTAGGGAGCAGTTGAGAATTCACCTACAAGTTGGGTTGGGGAAGGGCCTTAGTGTTATTTGTTTTTTCTTTTCTTTCATTCAGAGTTATTAGTGGTTTCATTCAAAAGACTCGATTATTTTTCCCTTTCGAAGGAAGTGTGTGATTAAGAGAGTGCCCAAAGAGCACTCTCTTATGTATGAACTTTTAACTTAGAAATCACAAGTGGGAGGAATCACAGAATTTAAATGCTCCAAATTATACATGATCAGGAATCCCCTCTAATAAAAAGTCACATTTATAAAAACTTTAAAGTGAACCTTAAACACTCTTTACAATAACTCCAAGGATATGGTTTGTATAATTTTAATTATCTCAGTTTTACTGACGAGGGACAATAAGGTTAACAGAGTTGATATCACTTTCTCATGGTTGGACAAATGATATGTGTAAGGATCTTAACCTGGTTATATCAACTCCAGATCCAGTGTTCTTTCTAGTGGGAACATGTGTTATGTTTGCTCTCCACAACAACCTTCAGCAAATGGTATTCATATCTCCAGTAACATTGAACTCACTACCTCATAAATATATTGTACTTTTGGACAGCTCCAATGGTGAAGAATTTATTTTATTTCTGCCCTCTAAAGCCAAGTGCAGGAAGTCTAATGTGTCCACCTGACAACTAAACTTTCACCTGAAAACAACTACTATATTCTTCTTAAATCATATCTTCTCCAAGCTAAACATCATTACCATTTCCTTTAATAATTCCTTACATGAGTCATTGGGAGTCAGTTAGGATCAGTTAGCTCCCTAGTTAAATTGACTCACATTTCCCTATAATTCAACCTAGAACAGCAAACCAAGTTTTTTTCCAAGGGTGTTGAATTTAAAGGATTGGAGTTACCTTAGCAGATTAAGAATAGCAGGGCCACACCTGAACCCCACCCTGCCTCCTCTATTCCTCTGTGCCCAGTTTGAATCCACCCAAAATAAACAAAGAATGAGGACTTACAGTCTGCAGCCCCCTGGTGGGGAGTTGACAAGATCTGGGCTCTCCACTGTATTGTTATCCCTGAAAGCCAAGGATGGAGAGGATGTTGGACCTGGCAGACACGATGGGGAGGTTCAAAAGTCTACCTTTACTCCCTTCCGTCTACTACCTACCTTTACCTCTTTTTCTGAAGTCAGCTCCCACACGTAGTTCACAAAAACCATCTAGTTCTTTAAATATCATTTGGTAAAGCCCAAAGCTCAACAGGTGATTGAAAAGCCTGGGAGCATCTGCTGAAGTGTCCATGGATGAGGAGTTTGTATTTATGGCATTATTGCCTTCCTACAGGACCTTTGCAACTCACAGTGATGATTCATGCATGTCCTCCTCCCCAGTCAAGAAGGAAGAAGACAGAGGAGTAGCTCTCCCAATACGTACTTCACTTGATCACCTCCTTTTCCATAGGAGAATGTAAGTTCTTTGTAGAGGGGAACTGTATTCACATTTAACTTTGATTTCATGACAACAGTATGTATATGGAGATGAGATGCCAAAAGGAAAAGGCATCTACTCATCATTGTTGCCTGCTAAGTACTGATCTGCTCTTTCCCAACACCTTGTGTCATTTAAAAAGTTCATTTGTGCCCCTCCAGGTAAAATTAACAACTGTGTCTCTACCTATAAAAAAATAAAAAAAATAAGTAGAGGAACTAAGATTCGAGGTAAATGGACTCGGAAATGAGATGTCTTGTTCTTGGGGGTTTCTCTTTCTAAAGTGCAGGCATTCTTCACCTTGTAGATATTCATGGATCAGGGCAAGTAGATTTGCAGTAATTTCTACTTAATGATATCAAGTACTAACATTTATGTGGCACTTACCATGTTTCAAGCATTGTGCTAAGCACTTTACAAATATCTCATTTGATCCTTACAATAATCCGAAGAGGTAGGGGCTATTTTACAGATGAGGAAATTAAGGTAGGCATATAAAGGTTAAGTAACTTGCCCAAGATCACACACCTACTAAGTAACTGAAGTCAGATTTGAATACAGGTCTTTCTGACTCCAGAGGTCCAATACGCTATCCACTTTACCACCTGCAGCGTGGTCCACTCAACAGCCTGATGAAGTAGAAGCAAACTTAGAAAACGAGGTATCTTTTTATACGCTATAAGCACAGGACTTCCCCATCTTTTTAGGTCAGGATACTACTTGGATTTCAATAAACTTTTCCCCCTTCTATTCAATATGAAAGGAAATAAATTCTAGAGTTTATCATGGTATGCACATGAACAATGAGATAGAAAAGACTGAGGACAAGACTTAGGATCCTGATTCACAGAGATAAGATAATTTAAACTGAATTGAAGGGAATGCCTTGCAGCAAAGGCAGTGGTAGGAAGGTGGCCATGTTGAAGAAATACAATGGGTCCTGCAAATGGCACAGATGAACTCAAGAAACCCACCACAGAGCTATGAGTCTTGAAAGGGAGTGATCCCAATTTTCTGAGAAATATGCTTTATTAAGAAATATAAGAACTGAAGAAGATACAGGTTAACAATTCCAAAGCCTACAGTGCCTCAGTAGAGGCCATCAAAGCTCTTAGCACTACAGTCCTCAAGTTCCTCAAGCCCTAATCCACCAAGCTCACAGGTACTAAGACCACTACCAGGGGCACTAGCCCCAAGGCTGATGCCCAAGTTCAAGCTGCAGAGTTGAGACTAAACATTCAGGTCCCAAGATCACCAAGCCTGCCTAGAAGTTTACCCAACCCATTGACACCAAATCTCTCACCCAAAGGCCACCAAGTCTAAAACCAAAATCACCATCTGATGGGTAACCAAGATAATCCAAAGTAACCCTGATATCGATGTCACCAAGTCCAAAGGCAAGGATGCTAAGCCTCACTCTAAGATCATCAAGGCCAGTGATTCCAAGGCTTCACAGCCCAGGGATTTCCAGACCCCTCAAATCTAAAGGCAATTAAATCCAAAGTAGGAAGTAGTAAAGACCCTGGGAATAAGATGACTTCTCTGAGGTCTTCAAAATAACTAGCTTATGACAGACAGACTTATTTAAACTCTATACCACAATATTTTTCATCTAGGGTAGTATTATTCACTATTTTGTAATAATAATAATAATAACTATAATAATACAACTGGTATTTACATAGCACTTAAAGGTAGTGTCATCATTTCACACATGTTCTCTCTCTGTAAATTTTCTCCTTTATTAATATGAATTTATTAATTCATATTATTTGACATATTATCGACAAGGCAAGGATTCAGGACAAAAAAAAAAAAGGATATCCACCTCTATAGAAGGAACAGAAAGAGTCCAAATGCAAAATTAAGTCATTCACAGTTTTATCAACAATTTTTACCAAATAGTAAACTGCTATCCAAAAATTTGAATCTTTACCTTTATCAAACACAAGGCTACTATGATCTTTTATGAGTATTTATTATATGCCTATTTTGTGTCACTGATCTACTTTTCTAATTCTTAGCCAGTAGCAAATAATTTTGATAATTACTACTTTATGATATAGTTCAAAATCTAGTATTTTTAGACCTCCTTCCTTTACATTTTTAATTATTTCCTTTAATATTCTTGACCTTTTTTAAAAAAGAATTTTTCTATTATTTTTTCTAGTTCTGCAAAATAATTTTTGGCAACTTAATTGGAAAGATATTGAATAAGCACATTAGGTATGATTGTCATTTTATTGATTGGTTCTGCCCACACATGAACAATTATTATTTTCCCAATTATTTAAATCTGACTTCATTTGCATAAAAGTATTTTACAATTATGTTCATATGGTTTCTGGATTTATTCTATCTGTTTGGTTAACTTAAAAGGACTACTACTTTCCCTTCTTTCAGGCCATTACTAGTAATACTTAGAAATGCTGATGATTTATATGGATTTATTTTATATCCTACTACTTGCTAAAATTATTAATAGTTTCAACTAATTTTTAGTTGAATCTAGACTTTGCTATATGTATCATCAGGCCATCTGTGAAAATATATAGTTTATTACTTCTTTGCCACTTTTGATTCCTACAATTGCTTTTTCTCTTCTTAGTGCTGTTGCTAACATGTCTAATACAAAATTAAATAATATTGATGATATCGGGCACCCTTGGTTCACTCCTGATGTTATTGGGAAACTTTTATAATTTACCTCCATTCTAGATAATATTTGCTAGTGGTTTTGAGAATATACTTTCTATTAATCTAAGGAAAAATCCATTTACATGTATAATTTCAAGTGTTTTAATTGAAATGAGTGTTGCATTTTATCAAAAGATTTTTCTGAATCTATTCATATAATAATGACTTTTGTTACATTTTTGTTGACATAATAAAAATGTTAATAGTTTTCCTTTTATTAAATTATCCCTGCACATATGTTTTTATTTAATTCTCTCATTTAGGTGCTGTTTTTTGTTTTGTTTGATTTTGTATTTGATTTTGTTTTTAACCAACAAGAAGCCATAGGTTTTTAGAGATGAGGAAGCTGAAGGAGAGAAAACTTAAGTAATTTGCCCAGAGTCATTCACACAGTAAAAGTCTGAGGTAGGATTACAACTCAGGTATCCCTGATTCCAGTTCCAGCACTTTCCCTGTCCATACCATTTATTTGCCTAAAGAAATGGTCATTCATAAGAAAGAAGTTTATTTTTTTATATAACAGAGTTAAATTAGCAAATTAATAAATTAACAGAATAAACGAAATAGATATTTGTTTTAATGTTTGTGAACTTGACTTATTTGTGCCTGACCTGTGGTAGTCTTCTGATCTCATATTGGTTTGATCAACCACAGTTGAGTACACTGCATTGTAAACCTCAAAATTTCTTATTCTTATAAATGTTGGAAATTTCACCATTGGGAAATTTCATACTTGAAAAATTTCCTATTGATAGTGGGTCTTGACTATTGGAATGTGAACCCCATTGGCATGGGAGGTTCCTTCTCCTTCCTTCTTAAGATTACTTTAGGATAGAAACCTTTTGCTGAACAATGGAAAGGACTTTGACCTATGCTTAAGCATAGAACAGGAATTTCTTTGAGTCATGATTGATTTTAGAATTGATACAATGGAGATACTTGGAATCAATCTCCACCCTATTCAGTCCTAACAGGATTGAGTAAGGGCTGCAGCCTAGATCAAAATTTAATTATTCCAATCTCTACCCTACTCAGGTTAACAGGATTTAGAAAGGGCTGTAGCAAAGGAGCAAAGATTTAATTATTTTAAAATTTGACCTTCAACTGACATGTGCAAAGCCTCTGGGCGGTCCTGGGTTAAGCTAGAGCCTCCATTGGCACAGGGAAATTGATGGACAGGTGATTGGTAGATGTGAGGACTGAGGGGAGGGAACTTGGATGGTTTCCTTAAGGATAGGGGGGGCTGAAGACTCGGGGGGTGGTTGAGAAGTTGGTCGGTGTGGTTGGTGTGTGCTCTGAGAAGCTTGCTCTGAAGGAAGCTGAAAGTGGGGGCCTCTGAGACTGTTTCTCCATTTTTGGTCACGTGAGTAATAGGGACTGATCTCTTTCCTTTGCCCCAGCTATCTAAGGGCTTGGGCCTTTTGGCCCAGCCTAAACAGAAGGGGTATTTAAGCCCTATTTCCTTCTCTCCCCTTTCTCTCTCTCTCTCTCTAATTACTTCCTCCTATTGTAATTAAACTCCATAAAAGATTGACTGCTGACTTAAGTTTTCATTTAGGAATTACATAGCTGATTCCTTGGCGACCTTAAATTAATATATATCAGTCTTTTAAAGTGATTTCCTTGTCACAGCATGTTGACCCCAACAATATAATTCCATTTTGTCCTCTTTGAGTACAAAGGACTCGATAACAATAAACAATAATAATGATAACAATAATATACCAACTATATACCAGATAAGGTATATAGGTTACTTTGCCCTCTTGTAAAGTTTATAATCCTTGGAGATGCACATATTCTAGTCTGGAAACTTCTGATACAAAAAGTTAGTGAAAATATTTTTCTAACATAATACCATATTTGGATAACATTTTGTTCTGAAAGAAATCAAAACCAGTGATCATATCCACTCCAAATTTTTATGATCCCCATGAACTAGTAAGTCACTCATTACTATTATTCCATTTGATCTAGACCCTGTCAGAAAGACATTATAGTGAGGAATTAGACAAGCATCATGAAATAGACAGAAAGAAACTTGGACTTCGATTCAGTTAGGCTGAATGCTAGTCATTACTTTGGTCCTTGAATTATCAATGATTGATTAATTTTTCTGGATCTCAGTTTTCTCTTAGCTAAAATAAGGGCAGAGGAAGGGATGGAATTAGATAATTAATGACTAACATTTATGCAGTGCTTATAAAATTTCAAAGTTATTTATATTTATTATTTCACTTCATCCTCATTACCCTGTGAAGTAAATTTTATTAGTATCATCAGCTTTATTTCACAAATGGAGAACTAAGATTCAGAGAAGTTAAATTGATCATGCTTATTCATGGTTAAGTAGCTATTAAGTGTTGGAATCAGACTTAAAACCAGTACTTCCTGATTTCACTTTGTCCCCTACACTATTTGCCTCAGAGCCTGAACTCATGATGGAATCATAAGAGGACCTTGCCTTTTTACTTCCTTCTCAGTTCAGCTCATTCTCTTAATTGCTCTACATCCTCAAAATATAACCCCTATTTCCTTTCCTTTCCTCTAGCTTTATTTTTGTCTTCCTCTACTAGAATATAAATCCTAGAGATTAAGGGCAATTTTGGTTAATTGTATTTGTATCTTCAGCACTTAGCAAAATGACTGGAAGGTAGTAAAAACTAAATAATTATTCTATCAGAAATCAATCTATCTGTCTGTCTATCTATCTATCTAACTGTCTGAGTCTCTAGCTCTAATATCGAAACACAACTATTACATAATATATTATATATAATATAGTATATATAATTAATAATAATAACTAGTATCTAATATTAGATACTAGTAACTAGTATCTAACTAGTATCTAATTCATAAGATTCATTTTGTCACTTCCATTTCATTAAACATTCTTATGATGGATGTGAAAGTAATAATTTAAAAATTGGAGCATTTTCAAATACCACAATTATCCTTTTTTAAAACAAGGAAATTTTATAGGAAATAAGATTCAATAAAGGAATTGCTTATTTAAAAGAAAGGTTTAGGCAGTTTAGCCTAAAAAGGGAAAATGATTGGTCTAGGAAAAAGGAACTGTGGAACTACCCATTCTAGTGTCTAGCTTCCTAGACTGAAAATAAGTGATTAGACAATATAGGGTCTAAGCAATCTCCATCTGAGTAAACTGATCTAGAACATCACTCAGTAGGTAAATCACCTGGTGATGTGTGTCATTTCATGTACATGATAGGTGAATTCAAATTTTTGTTTCTTACTATAGGATGTGACACATTTTGTTAGTTGATCATATTTTTAGAATTTGGTATCCTTGGAAAATGAAAAAGTTTTGCTCACTAGGTTAGAATGTGGCAGAGTCTAGTGTTATAGATTTGACAGCTCACATTTGTTAATTAGTTTCACAACAACAACAACAAAACAACTTCTTTTTCATAGCACATATGGAATATACTCCTAACTCTTCCCAACTAGAAACATTCCATCAGTCATAGGGGAAATGGATAAGAGTATGGATAGTTTGGTAGTGTATAAATACAGATTTTGAACCTTTGACTTCATTCCCCAGAAGTCCTCAGTATTTCCCAAAATTCCCTATAATCTCTCCTACATCTCCACATTGACAGGATCACGTTATTTGTCTTTAACTGGTGGTAACTCCCCCCCACATCCTCTTTTTGGGCATAATACAGCAATTAGCAGTGAGTGGGGATATTTAAAATGGCTAACCAGACATGGGCATGTGGTTTTTATTTTGTATCCTTTTATTCCTTTATTTCTAATGATCATTTAATAAACCTCACAAAGTATAATATTTTTAGTATTAAAGATATAATTTTAATTTTTACAGCAGAAACCTAGTGCCAGTGATGGAAAAAAAAACAATAAAAATTGTTACAATTGAGGGGACAATACAGACTCTATACTGATGTTTAGACCAAGAGGGTTAATACTGTGGGGTGAATACTAAGAGGGAGAAAAATCTCACTTAATCGAAATAAATTACTTACAAATCTCTAACTAGAATTATTTAATGTAATTAATAAAGTGCTAACATACAAGAAGTATTAAGTAATGCTTAATTGCATGTATTATGGTTACCATAATAACTTGTGATTAGCAGTACAACATAAAGTAATGGACTTTTTAAAAGTAGTTCCAGAGCAGTGACAGCCTAAAAATGATTGATAGAAGTGCAAAACATTTTCCAGGTAAGCCTCCAAAATCAATTAAATAGAGATTTATAAACTTAAGAACCTGAGTACCAATTACATCAGCAGTGACTAAAACAACAAATATCCTAAAGACAAACTTTTTTTTTTACTTAAGATTATATTTTGAGCAAGTTTTCTTTCTCTGAATTTTTTCCACTTGAAGATTAATTTCTCTTATAAATTCCATAATGGAAAAGATTGAAAAGATCAAGACTGGCTTGTGGAAAACAATATAAACACAGTGTTGTAAACTGCCAAGAGGATATAGATGAACTGAAAAGAAGTTACCCAGTTCTGAAGCACAGTATGTACTTCTGCATTTTATCATGTCCTTTACTGAGGTGCCAATAACAACAGTTCTTGTAATATAGACAGGTTTGGCTTAATAGAAGGCCAACTGGGTGATATGATTTTAGGGACATTGAGGCAACTTCCTTTGTTCCTCAAAATGCCTCCAACATTGGCTCATTGATGCTTGGAATTCTATCTCTAGAGATTAACTTCTTTAGCTTAGGAGTTTGTCCCCTATTAAAATGAAATTTAGCTAGTACATTAAAGCATCATCAGTCATTTAGACCTTGGTGTGATATATTTACTTGATCCTTTTCTGATTGTAAAGAGTAAATGAAAGTACAGAAGTCCCAAGGGGCTGGTAGAAGAGAAGAGGCAACTTAGGGAAGAAAGAACCAAGTGAAGGGAAGTTGGAGGAAGTAGAAAAATTTTTGCCTAATCTCACAATTTTGCATAGGATTGACTTTAAAAGAGAAGGGAGGGATGTACCCCTGAGGGGAGGCTTGGACTTTGAGGTATAGAGAGGGATGTAAGAGAGGAGAACCCCCCCCTTCCACAAAGCGGGGTACAGGGGAGACAACAGATGCAATGGGTTGGCTCAGAGAGAGGAGAGGGGGTATTAAATATTTTTCCCCCTCCTGCCTTCCCTCCTTAGCTAAAGCTTCTCTCCCCAATTCTCTCTTGTCCCTCTTGTCCCCCCTCCACTATTCGAGACCAAAAAGATCTCCCCTTGATCCGTTCACTCACATTCAATTTGGGGAACAGATAACTTTTAATGTTAACTCAATCAAGGTAATACAAAGGGAATAATGGGCAGGGAAGAATGGGAAAAAGGGGTCCCTGTCCCTATCTAAACCCTTTTCCTACCTCCTTGAGTTTGGGGGGAGCTCGGACCTTGCCAGCCTAAGCCCCCTGAGAGAAAGTCGGTGTGACTCACCCCTGGGCAACAGGAGCTGAGGTAAAGTCTGTTCAAGTTTCTCTTCAGAAGTCCCTTCAATTGGGAAGTGTTGGGGGGAAAGATTTCCAGTCATCAGCAGCTCACTGCTGTCCAGCCAGAGTCTTCTATCCTCAGAAAATTCACTCCCGGGACCCCTCCTCGTCAAGGTGATCAATTTCATATACTCTTTAGTCTGGCACTTTTTCTCTAGTGCCAGCCTCTATCACAAAAAAAAAAATATATATATATATGTATGTATTTATTATTACAAATTATATGTATGTATGTATATATATATATATATATATATATATATATATATACTGATTGCTATACTGGATCCTGGATGTGTATCATCCCCCAGTCTCTGTACTTTTTCCAGAATCTTTCCCATATGAAGCTAAAGGAAGGGATGGTCATCATTAAAGGAAGAGGAAAATATAAAATCATTGCTGATTTTCCTCTTCCTCTGCTTCAGACTGATAGAATAAGATCTAGAGAATAAAGCAAACAAATCATATTCCCTTCATTCCCCCTCCCCATCCTTCCTCCAAGGATCTGAACCTTGGTAACCAAGGTTTTGATACCTAAACCCTACTCTTCATGGTCAGCTTTTTCACCTTAATAGTCAATTCTCAATAGATATCCCTTGACAGACCCAGGAAAAGAAGCTCACAGACATCTAAAAGCTGGCCTGGAGAAGGAATGCCATTCTCAAGGTCAGCAAGATGCTAGGAACTCACAATTTTCCTTCATGTATTAGGCTCTTGCACTTGACATGGTTCAGAAACTTGTATGATCCCATGACTTATAGCCATCTACCATCTGAGGGAAAATTGTGCCCCTGTGAACCATGGATCTGACACAACTTCACAAGCATAAGCCACAGCCTTAAGCTTGATGAATGGACAAGTGCAGGGTCATTAAGTAGGCTGTAAAAATATAATGTGATTTAGTACACAATGATTTAATAGTAATAACATTCCACTTTCCAATAACAACATTAAAATCTCTACGCTTTTTTTTTCAAAGGGCAACAGCTTGAGTCATCAAAATTTTAATGGTTCCTTGCTTTATTATGTTCTGTGTTCAAGGATTTATATCTGATGTTGCCTGAAATTTACCCAAGATGATATCTAATAGCAACAAAAGTTTCATTTTGGAAAACAAATGATTTTCCAAGTAATCAAATCCATTGCTGGTGAATTTGGAATAGAATTCGCATTAGGGTAAGCATTTGAAGCCCTCCAGGCTATCCTCTCTAAGGTCTTGATCCTTACATGATGAAGCAGGTGTAAAAATTAAATTATGGCTCTAATAATAAAAATATATTATTTTATGAGGTTTATTAAGGATTATTAGAAATCAAGAATACAAAATAAAAACCACGTGCCCATGGCCATTCAAAGTCCCCATGCTTAGTTTACTTGCTACTTCATTGCAATGGAATGGAAGAGAGAGCATGAGAAGTGTTACTGCCAGTTAAATACTAATTGTGATCTCACCCAGGTGGAGACTCAGGTGAGATTATAGGGAATTCTTGGAAATATCAAAGACTTCTGGGGATTGAAGTCTAGGCTTCAAAATCTCCATTTTTACACAGGTACAATTGCAAGAGATGTTCTAGTTTAGTGGTTGAGAAGGGACAATTTCAAACCTGAGATTTCACTGGTGGAAGACTCCCTTAACTAATGCTAATTAACAATTTGCTTATAATTTGTAGACTGCACTTAGATATGACTTGCACATGGTCATAAAGTTAATGTTAGAGGCAAAAGTAAAACCCAGTTCTTTGGGGACTCCAAGGTTGATTACTTTTGCCAAACTGTTTCCTTTAGTCCTTGGAAGCAGGTAAGAAATAAATAAAGCAACTAACATTGTTATTAAAATTATTTACTTACTCATTTCATACTATTTCATTGATGTTTCTATAAAAATGATACTAATCACCTCAAATTCAACATCTTTCTACCTTTTTATAGGTCTCATTCTGTTATTAAATGATGAGTTCTGGGAGATTAGGGATAATATGTTGTCCAAAATTTCAATCCCTAGCAATATCTAACACAAAGTTTTGCTTCTACTTATAGACTCATGAATTTAAATCTAGAAAGAATCATGATTTTCATCTAATCCATGACCCTCATTTATTAAATGAGGAAACTGAGACCAAGAGAGGTTGTAATTTGTTCACTGTAACCAAAGTAATAAGTATGCAGGATTCAAGACTACATCCTTTCATCAGTGCTCCAAGCTGCTTACTTTTTTGAATTAATTATATATCATCATTCTCACAATCATTCCTTCTTAAACTCCTAGTCATCTATGATATATTCTTTTAATGCTCATATTATATTAATCATCAATCCCTATGAGTTCTTCTTTTCAATAAATTTAATAAATTATTTAAAAATATTTACTATACATCTCTGGTTTATGTTTTTTTCCCTAAATTGATTCTACACTTTTTCATGACAAAAATGATTTTACTTTTGTGTTTGTATTCCCAATAGTTAGAAGAGTTCTGTGGCATATAATAGGTGTTGAATATGTTTAATAAACATTTGTTGTTTTATTTATATATCTTTCCTTTTCAATTTTATTTCTATATCCATATTTCAGGCTCTTATTAGGCAGAGTGAGACATTTTGCATATAACCATCATTGGAAATTGACTTCTATTGTAAAATATGATTAACCAATTCCAAAATATGGAGACATATTAAAGAATAGAACTTAAAGAAGAAACTGAAAGCAAGAGACAAATGAGTTTGAAAACATGAATAATCAATTTATATGTATAATATTGATACACAATCTATTTCATACAAGGAAATCTGCTAGGTAGTGTTGGGGAAAGAAGTCTAAGACCTCAAACAATCTAGTTGGTGGACTCAAGCATATACATGAAAGAAAAAAAAAAAACAAATACAAGTCATCTTAGAGAGAGAAGAATAAGTGATAACAAGAGACTCAGCAATGAGGGCCTAGTCCTTAAATCATGATCAATGGTCTCTTCTAGCATCAATCTGGGCAGAAATTTGGCAAAACTAATTCTAGTAATGTGTGCTAGAAAGAACTGGGTCCTTTTCTTCTCTAAATCCAAACATATACAGGAATCCTATTCTCTGACCATTTTGTATATCATGATGAAAAATCTTTTTAATTGGTTGCTGAATCAGAAGTGAGTATGCATTTTTAAAAAGTGTTTAGATAACAAAATGTCTTCTTCTCTCTTCACTTGTGCCCTAAGACTGAGGAAGAAGAAGACCTCTTATGGTCTGGGCACCTGTCTACTATAATTACCAATTGGTTATGAATGTATGGAACTATTGATTTCCTAACTCTGTTTTGTTCATTCTTTGCTGATAGTAAGTGAATGAGTTCTAGAGACCAAATAGACTAGATTAAAAACCTGTAAGCTCTAAAATGTTGGAGGAGTCACCAAATTAAATATATTAAAATTTCTTGAGAAAAGAGGAAGACATAAGTCGATGGGGCTATCAGGGAAAACTTATTATAGGCATTAAAATGTTAGCTGACTTCCATGAATTAGATGAGGGACAGATTGTGGAAAGCCTCTAATTTGGGGCAGAAATAGGTGAAGAAGAAGTATGTGCTATCTGGAGCATAGAGTTCATGAAAAGAGATGAAATATAATAAGACTGGAAAAGAACACTTAAGCCAGAATATGAGGGACTTTTTATTCCATCCTAAAGTCAATAAGGAACCACAAGAGTTTACTGAGTAAAGCAGTGACATGGTTACACTAGTATTTTAGAAAGAAAATGGATTGTGAAAGAAGGACACGTGAGATAGGGAAGTGTTAAAAAAAAAGAGAGAAGTTAGAAGGTTCTGATTTGGATCATGGTCATGGAAGTGGAAATAATGGGATAATGTTGTATAAGTAGAATTGACACTGGTGATATTGGGCAAAGAAGATTGAAGAGTCAAGAATGTCTCAACAGGTGACTGGGAGGATATTTGTGCCTTGATAGAAAAATTAATTATGAAGAAGGGGGATTTTTGGAAAAGATAATGAATTTGGTTCTGGGTATGTTGAGTTTATTCCTATAAAAAAGTTTTATATATATATACTTCTTATAGGAAATTAATTCATAAATGTTTAATAGGCAATTGAAATTAATGATGAGCTGATGGACTACATATATAGATCTAGGAATCATCAGTATCAAAATATTTAAATTCATGAGAGCTGATTGAATCACTGAGACTAGAGGAAAAGAAAAGATGGCCTAAAACAGAGTTATGAATAACAATACAGTTATTAAAAAGGATATTGATAATAATAAAGCAAAACTGTTTGAGAAAAAGTGTCATCTGAGTAAGAGAACTGTGAATGACATATAGGACCTCTGCTGAGAAGTTTTGGGGAAGGGATGCAAAAGTAGAGGATTTTGAAAAAAAGAAAAGTTTGAGAATAGCCACTGATTGAAACTGAGAATCAATCAGAGAAAGCAAGGATTAGTCTTAAATGAAGACTTAAGGAAAGTGGAAAATGGAGTCTATAGTAGATGAAAGTATAATGTTGAATTAACAACGGTCAAGATTTGCATGGATCAATATGCATTTCTCAAGCATTATGAATACAATTCTTGTTTCTCTTTCTTTTATTATATTTAAATATTATTTTAAATTCTATATTTAGAGGGGATAATGTTGTTAGTAGTAATACATTTTCATAAGTTTCCTATACATATCATGTGAAATATCAGCATTCTATAAAGAGTAGTTTAGGGAATACAATCATTGGCAATAGGGAGGTATTGAAGATTTAGGAGCAGGAACTAACATGATAAAATAAGGGTTTTAGAAAAAATAATCTGCTAATGTTATACAGTATGTCAAGAAAAAGAAATTACTAAAGGTAAGGATTCTAGTTTCTATGTAACAAACAGGATGGTGACAGTGGTGCTACTAAGAAATATTTTTAAGTGTGGATCCTGGAGAAAGACTCATACAAGATTTTGATGGAAGAGAGAAAAAAGAGATTAATTTGAGTTTGCTTTAATTCAGTTCAGATTAATTATACAAACACTGACTTAATGTTTAGTATTTACCAGATATCATTCTAGGCATTGATGATATGGTTATAATTAAATTAACCCCTACCATAAATAAGCTAATATTCTAAATTGGGAAAATATATGTACTCATGGATGGATGTAAATATATATGTATATGCACCTAGGTATACACATACATCATAAATATAAAGTTCATAAATACAAATATACACAAAGTTGTTTTTTAGATATTAAATTATTAAATGCAAGGTAGTTTGGAAGGTAAGGCACTAGCAATTTGAAGGATCTTGAAAGGCTTCATATAGAAAAAAAATGTCAAAAATATGGTCCAAAAGTTGCATGTTACCCATAATTCTTATGAATATAGCCAACCCAGTTTAAAATGTAATTGAGAGATTGGAAGGGTAGAACCAAGATGACACAGAAAGCTTGAAACTAAGAATCCTCTCCAATCCTATCTAAAAATCAACCAACCTTAAAATAGCACTACAAAATTATTACTGGAGGAATAAAATAAACAAGGAGTTGGAGTGAAACAATTATCTTGTAGAGAACAACTTGGAAGGTAGGCATAGAGGGCCTGGTTCACTAGAGTGAGAGAGGAACACAGCCCCCAGAAAGGCCTTGTAGCACCTGTTGGAAGGCCACATCAAAAAGTATTGGCACAAGCCAATAGCGAGCCCCACCCACTCCACTTCTATTAACCAGGTTCTGAATCTGGGCCCAAACCAACTTCAAGACCCTGAGATTCTGCTCAGTATAACAGCCAAGCACCCTCATACACCCCTTGAAGTTCCAGGCCCTAGAACAAGCTTGCAGTGAGACCCCAAACCCTAACAGAAAGTCTGCCATAAACCTGGCTTGTATAAACTCAGAGTGAGGGCTTAAGCCCCTGCCCAAGCCTGAGGTGAGGCTCTGAGCTCTACCACAAGGTAGCTCATGGTACTCTTAAGTCCTATAAGTCAGTAGCAGTCCCTGGAAGTGACTGAATCAGCAGTGGGAGTTGACTTTTTGAGGTCCCAATCCATAGCCCTTCATATTACCTTGGAAGATCTAAAACTTGCAGAAACCCAGAATGAGAGCTCAGAGTAGCAGCAAGGAAAGGCCAAAGTTTAGGATAATATCCACTTCACCCTGAAGACAGAATTCACCTTTAAGATTAAAATAGAAGCCAAAAAAAAGTTAGGTAAATGAGCAAACATAAAAAAAAACCCTAAAAATTTAACCATTGAAAATTATTATAAAGACAGAAAAGAAAGCAAGGCACAGACTCAGAAAACAGTAATAACCAAATAGCTACATGCAAAACTTCAAAGAAAAAATGGTAATTGGTCTCAAACTTGAGAAGCACTCAAAAAAGAAATTAAAAAAAAAAAACAAATAAGAGAGAAAAAGAAAAAATGGGGAAGAGAAATGGAAGTAATTCAAGAAGAAAATAAAAACTAAAAGAGGAATTGGCCAAATGGCAAAAGATGTTCAAGGGCTAGAAGAAAAAAAAATTCTTTAAAAATGAGAAATTGGCCACATAGTAGTTAATGACTACATGAGACATCAAGAAACAATAAAGGAAAACCAAAAGAATGAAATAATAGGAAATATCTCACGGGGGAAAAACAACTGACCTGGAAAACAGATCCAGGAGAGACAATTGCATAATTGAATTACTGGCCTACCTAAAAGCCATGAACAACAACAACAAAAAAAAAGCCTAAAAATAATATTACAAAGATTTATGAAAGAAAATTGTGATGATATTCTTGAATAAGAGGGTAAAATAGAGATTGAAAGAATCCACATATCATATTCTGAAATAAATCCCCAAATGATAACTCTCAGGAATATGATAGCCAAATTCAGAACTCCAAGGCCAAAGAAAAAATACTCTAAGCAGCTAGGGAAAAATAATGCAAATATCATGAGGCCACAGTCAGGATTGCACAGGATTTAGCAGCTTCTCCATTAAAGTATCAGAAGGCTTGGAATTTGATATTCTGGCAAAGGAACTAGATTTAGAACCAAGAACCAAGAACTAAATATATTCTTTCAGGTGGAAAAAAATAGTCATTTAATAAAATGGAAGATTTCCAAGTATTCCTGATGAAAAGCCAATTCTAAACAGAAAATTTTATTTCCAAATACAATACTCAAGAAAAGGACAAAAAAAAATTAAAGAATTAAATATGGTCAAACTATTTATATTCCCACATGGAAAGATGATAGTTTTAAGTCTTTAAATTTTTATTGTCATGAGAGTAATTAGAAGGATCATTCATAGACAGAAAGTGTGGGAATAAGTTAATTTAATTAAGATGAAATGATATGAAAAAATTAAGGAGTGAAAAATGAGGATTGTACTAAGAGAAAAGGAGAGGGAGAGGCAGAATGGAATAAATTATCTTACCTAGTGAGGCACATAAATACAAAATAACTATTATAGTGGAGAAGGGAGGTAATGGTGGTGATGGGATTAAACCTTTCTCTCATTGGAACTGGTTCAGAGGAGGAATAACAATCATATGCATTTTGGTATAGAATCCTATCTTTCCTTATAGAGAAGTAGGAGGGAAATAAGACAACAGGGTAATAGAAGAGATAGGGTAGTGGGGGGGGTGATTAAAAACAAAACACTTGGAAGAAGACTTAGAGTATATGGAAAGAGAAAGCAGGATCAAAAGGGGGAAATAAAATGGAGGGGAATATACAGCTGGTAATTATAACTTTGAATATAAATGGGATGAACTCATCCATAAAACAGAAGCAGATAGTAGAGTAGATTAAACCAGAATCCTGTGATATGTTGTTTATAAGAAACACATTTGAGACAGACATATACAGTAAAGGTAAAAGGCTAGAACAGAATTCATTGTGCTTCAGATAAAGTTAAAAAAAAAAAAACAGGAGTAGGAATCATGATCTCAGACAAAGCAATAGCAAAAATTGATCAAATTAAAAGAGATAAAGAAGGAAATTACATCTTGATAAAAGGTATTATAGACAATGACATAATATTAATACTAAATATTAATGCACCAAATGGAATAGCCTCCAGGTTTTTTAAAGAGAATTTAAATGAGCTTCAATAGAAAATAGACAGTAAAACTATACCAGTGAGGGAACTCAACTTTCTTGTCTAAGAACTAGAAAAATCTAACCAAAAAATAAACATTGAAGAATAAAGGAAGTGAATTAAATTTTAGAAAAGTTGGATTTAATAGATATCTAGAGAAAACTGGATGAAATTGGAAAGGAATATACTTTCTTTTCAGTATATTCATACCATGTACACAAAAACTAACCACATATTGCATATTGTGTTATTTCATTAAAAAACTTCACAACCAAATGAAAAAAGCAGAAATAATAAATACGTATGTTTCGTATCATAATTCAATCAAAATTATGAGCAATAAAGGAACATGAAAAGACATTAAAAATAATCTAGAAATTAAATAATCTAATTCTAAAAAAAGGGGGTGGGTCAAAGAGTTATAGAAAAAATTAGTAATTTCATTAATGCAAATGACAATGAATAGTCAATATATTTGATTTATAGGGTAGAGCCAAAGCAGTACTTAGGGGTAATTTTATATCTCTAAATGCTTACGTCAATACAATAGAGAAAAAATAGAACAACAAATTCAGCATATAATTTTAAAAATTAGAAAAAAGAACAAATTAAAAATCCCCAAATAAAGATTGTCAGAAATTCTAAAAATTAAAGAAGAAATTAATAAAAATGAAAGTAAGAGAATTATTAAACTGATAAATAAGACTAGGCTTTGATTTTATGGAGAAAAATAATAAAATAGAACATTGGCTAATTTGATTAAAAAAAAAGAAAATCAAATTACCAGTATCGAAAATGAAAAAGGGTAAATACATCACCAAAGAAGAAGAAATTAAAGCAATAACTGGTAGCTATTTTGCCCCCAATTATATGCCAATAAATCTGACAATTTAAGTGAAAAAATTCCTAGGGCCTGATGAATTCACAATGAAACATTTAAAGAACAATTAATCCCAACCCTATATAAACTACTTGAGAAGATAGGCAAAGAAGGAGTCCTACCAAATTCATTTTTGACACAAATATGATGCTGATACTAAAACCAAGAGGAGTAAAAACATAGAAAGAAAATTATAGGCCAATATCTTTAATGAATATAAGGGCAAAAAATTGTAAATAAAATACTAGCAATGTAACTACAACAATATATCACAAGGATAATTCCCTATGAACAGTTATGATTTATACCAGGAATGCAGGGATGGTTTAATAGTAAGAAAACTATCAACATAATTGGCCATATCAATAACAAAACTAGCAGAAATCACATGATTATCTCAATAGATGCAAGAACCTTTGACAAATACAGGCCCCTCTCCCCTCCTACTATAAACATGAAAATATAGGAATAAACAGCTCTTTACTTAAAATAAGTAACATCTATCTTGAACCATCAAGTATCATCTGCAATGTGGATAAGTCAGAAGCCTTCCCAATAAAATCAGGAGTGAATCAAGGATCTCCATTATCACCACTATTATTTAATATTGCATTAGAAGTGCTAGCTGTAACAATTAGAAAATAAAAATAAATTGAAGCAATTAAAGTAGGCAATAAGGAAACAAAACGATTATTCTTTGCTGATTATATGACGGTATACTTGAAGAATCCTAGAGTATCAACTAAAAAAACTAATTGAAATAATAAATGACTTAGCAAAATTGCAGAATACAAAATAAATCCACATAAATCATCAGCATTTCCATATATTACCAACAAAGTCCCACCACAAAAGATAGAGAAATTCCCTTTAAAATAACTCTAGACAATATAAAATATCTAGGAATCTATTTGCCAAAGCAAACACAAGAATTACATGAACAATTGCAAAATACTTTTCACACAAATAAGTCAGAATTTAAAAATTGGAAAAATATTCATTACATGTAGGTGGGCCTAGATAATAAAATAAAGACAATTCTACCTAAATTAAATTACTTATTCAGTGTTACAGCAATCAAACTACCAAAAATTATTTTATAGAACTAGAAAAAATAATAAAATTCATTGGAAGACAAGAGATCAAGGTTATCAAGGGAATTAATGAAAAAAAAAATATGAAGGAAGGTAGCCAGATCTCAAACTGTGCTATAAAGCAACAATCATCAGAACAATCTGATACTGGCTAAGAAACAGAATAGTAGATCAATGGAATATATTAGATACAAAATATACAGGGGTAAATAAATTTAGCCATCTAGTGTTTGATGAACCTAAAGATCCCAGATTTGGGGGTAAGAACTTACCATGTGACAAAAAAAAAAAATGCTGGAAAACCTAGAAAACAGTATGTCAGAGATGGAGAAGAGACCCTATATGAAGATAAGGTCAAAATGACTATTTGGTTTAAACATAAAGAGTAATATTACAAATAAATTGGGGGAACATACAATAGTTTACCTGTAACATCTATAGAGAAGGAAAGAAGTTATGACTAAATAAGAGACAGAGACATTGTAAGATGTAAAATAAATAATTTTAATTATATTAATTTTAAAAGTTTTCATGTAAACAAAACAAAAGATTAGAATGGAAATTACAAACTGGAAAAAAAATTATAACAAATTTCTCTGATAAAGTTTTAATTTCTCAAATCTATAGAGAATTAAGTCAAATTTATAAGATTACAAGCCATTCCCTAATTGACAAATGTTTAATTTTCAGATGAAAAAATTAAAGCTACCAATAATCATAACAAAAAAGATTTTAAATATAACTTGATTAGAGAAATGCAAATTAAAACATCTCTGAGATTACATCACACACCTATCAGATAGGGAAAAAAAGGAAAGTGATAAATGTTGGAGAAGGTGTGACAAAATTGGGATTCTAATGAATTACTGGTGGAGTTCTGAATTGATTCAAACATTCTGGAGGGCAATTTGGTACTATGCCTAAGGTGCTATGAAATTGTGCGTATATAACCTTTGATCTTGTAATACCACTGCTAGAACTGTGTCTCAAAGAGATAAAAAAGAAAGGTGAGGAAGCACCTATACAAAAATAATCTTAGTAGCTCTTTTTGTGGTGGCAAAGAATTGGAAATTGAAGGGATGCCTATCAAATGGTGAAAAGCTGAATAAATTGTGGTATATCATCCTGATGTAATACTATTGTGGTATAAGAACTGATGAGAAGGATGATTTTAGAAAAAGCTAAAAAGATCTACATGAATTGATTCAGAGCAAAATAAGCAGAACTAGGAGAATACTGTATACAATAACAATAATATTGTCCAATGTTCAGCTCTGTAAGAATGCTACTTTCAGCATTACAATGATCTAGGACCATTCCAAAGGACTTGTGAAAAAGGATGCTCTCCACCTCCAGAGAAAGAACTGTTGAAGTCAGAATGTAGGTCAAAGCAAACTATTTTTTTTGTTTTATTTTATTTGTTTTTATTCAGGAGTTTTGGTTTTATATGAGTATTCTCTTAAAACAATGACCAATATGGAAGGATGTTTTTCATGATAACACATGTATTATCTGGATCAAATTGTTTACTAACTCTGGGAGGAGGGAAGGAATGGAGGAAGAGAGACAATTTGAATCGTATAATTTTAGAAAAAAAGTATGTTGACAATTGTTATTAAATGTCATTAGGGAAATAAAATCTCTTAAAAATAAAATACAATTAAGAAATATTTAACAAAACAAATAAAAATGAAATGTCTACTAGTCAACTAGTGATAATAGATCTAAAGCTCAGGAGTGATCCTGGAAGTATATGTGTAGATCTCAGAGTCATTGATATAGAGATCACATTTAAACCCATAGGGGAGAGAGAGACAGAGTCAGAGAAAGTAAATAAGAAAAAGAGGAGAGGACCTTAACTAGAATGTTTGGGACCTACAGTGAGAGAGTGTGATATTGCAGTTGACAAAAAAGGATCCTGAGAAATAATCAGACAGAAAGGAAGTGACAGAAAATAGTAATGAAAGCACACCATAATGAGAGTATTCAAGAGGAAAGAGTATTAAAGTCTTATACATTATATAGATTGAGAAAGATAAGGGCAGAGAAAAATACCATTAGACTTATTCAAGTAAATGATTTTGGGGAACTTTGGAGAGTAGTTTCAGTGATTTACTTTGATTCAGTCCCCCTTGTCCCCTCCCTTGATGTTTCCCTTTTTAGTCCCTCCCTTTTTGTTCCCTCCCCCTCCCCCCTCTCTTACCCTCCTTTTTTGTTTTCCCTCTCCCCCTCCCCCCCTTTGTTGAATGCCCATACTTTCCCTTGGAAGTATATAGTCAGTTTTGCTGGGTAGCTGATTCTTGGTTGAAGACCCAGCTCTCTTGCCTTTCTGAAGATCATGTTCCATGCCTTATGATCATTCAGAGTAGAACTTGCAAGGTCTTGTGTGACCCTGATTGGCATTCCTTTATACCTAAATTGTCTTTTTCTGGCTTCCTGTAGGATTTTTTCTTTTGTTTGAGAGCTTTGGAATTTGGCAATTACATTCCTGGGAGTTGTCTTTTGGGGGTTTAGTGTAGAAGGTGTTCTGTGAGCTCTGTCAGTGGCTGTATTACCCCCTTGTTCTAGAATCTCTGGGCAATTTTCTTTGATTATATCTTGTATCACGATGTCGAGTTTGGTGTTTATTTCTGGCTTTTCTGGAAGTCCAATTATTCTTAAATTATCCCTTCTTCCTCTATTTTCCAGATCCGTCACCTTGTTGGTGAGATATTTTATGTTCTCTTCTAATTTCTTGGTATTTTGGCTTTGCTTTATTAATTCTTGCTCTTTTACACGATCGTTGTCTTCCAGCTGCCTGATTCTGGCCTTTAAAGCCTGGTTTTCCTTTTCACTTTGGTCACACCAGTTTTGTAGATGCGTGAATGTCTTTTGCATTATTTCCCACTTTTCCTCCCAGAAGGCTTCCATCTTTTTGGTCATTTCTGATTCAAATTCTTCATGGGTTTGTGGAGAGTTTCCATTTCCTTTGGAAGGTTTCGGAGCATTTTCTTGTGTATCGTATTCTATATCCTCTGTATTTTGTATTTTGGCTCCATAGAATGTGTCCAAAGTTGCCCCTTTCTTCTTATTTTTCTTGGGATTTGGGGGCTTCTGTGCTTCTGTGGAGTTTGCCATCTCTGAATGGGGAGGATTAGCTTTTCTTATCTCTGTCTGGTGTTCAGAGGCTTTAGTCCTGGGCAGATTGTTGGTTCTATGAGCTTTCCCTGGGTTAAATTGAGTATGCCTTAAGGCAATGACTTTCACTGGAACTGGAATGGAAGGGTCGGGCCAAGGGGCCACACTCTCCCCCGGATCTCTCTGTTTCCCTGATGCTAACGTGCCTCCTCGACTGGACTGGGTCGGGTTGCTTTCTGGAAATTGCCTTCAGAATAGCTGGCCGTGAGGCTGTCTTGTCAGCCCTGAGGGTTACTGTTGTTTCAGAGGACCCAGGGCAGTGACTTTCACTGAGACTTGGATAGAAGGGTCTGGCCCGTGAGGCTGTCTTGCCTGCCCTGAGGGTTGCTGTTGTTTCAGAGGACCCTGCTCTCTGAGGGGGGAGGGGCAGCGGCTTCCCGGAGCCTTGGACTCTACGCTCCTACCCCTTAGGTCCGAGTGATCTCGGGTTCTGGCTTTTGAGGGGGGCCATACCTTTTGATCCAGGTCCAGGTCCAGGAGGAGGATTCCCAGGGTCTATGCTGTTGATTGTTTTGAATTTTGGCGCCTTAGGAGCTTATCGTTTGAGATCGGTCGGGAAGGGTTTTCCGGAGATCTGAACTTTAGCTTTCTCTAAGCCGCCATCTTGACCGTAGCACTCTAGAAATTTTAAAGAGTTTCTCCTTGGGTGAGATCAAGGACAGTCTCTTGGTTGAGCAAAGTTACTTTGTTCCCAATGGGATAGCCCTTCTCTTCTATGTAGTCTGGTATATATTCTCCTATGTATACCTTTTCTGATTTCTGTTTTGCTACAATTTGGATAAATGGGCATCTTCACTATTTTTTTTATGTTTGCGTTCATTGTAGAATCAGTATTAGGAAGGAAAGGAGTCAAGCCTTGGATATAGATCTTACCCTTCTTTCCACAAAGGACAAGATCATCAAAAGTTGGATGAAACCTAATCATATGCCCTAGACAAACAATATTTAAAGGAAGAGATAGATATATTTCTAGTCTGGTATCCACCCCTCTTTATCTGAGGAGAGCAGAGGGGCCTTGGCCCTAACTTCCTTCTTCCCTTTCTAGCTGAAATGAAAGCCTCTCTTGTGTGTCCTCTTTTCACCATAGATATTGAATGCCTTGTAGGAGAGTGTGATCTGAGTTTATACATGCATTGTGATATATTTTAATAAATTGGTATCTATAATGTTAGTATTTCTTTTGCCTTATTATTTAGTAATTAGTTATGCTTAAGATCTAAAAGTTTCATTATTTTGAGTAGTTAGTTGTATAAATATCCTGCATTATGAGGACAGAGAATTTGTGAGTGCTTTATTATTTATTATTTAGATAGAAAACACTAGATAAAGTGTCAAGAGCTAGAACAATGAATAAAGAAAATGTATTTCTCCTCTGATGGCAAAGATTCTAATAGAGTTTGAAGGAGTAAAAGATACATTTTTTAGAACTTAGAAAATAAATAGGGGGCAGCTGGGTAGCTCAGTGGATGGAGAGCCAGCCCTAGAGATGGGAGGTCCTAGGTTCAAATATGGCCTTAGACACTTCCCAGCTGTGTGACCCTGGGCAAGTCACTTGACCCCCATTGCCCAGCCCTTACCACTCGTCTGCCTTGAAGCCAATACACAGTATTGACTCCAAGACAGAAGGTAAGGGTTTAAAAAAAAAAAGAAAAAAAAAAGAAAAAATATTTGCTGCATAAATGAATAAGACTTATATGAACTATTTAGAGAAGTAAATATTGAAGGATGTTTGGCATCAGCTAGAAAAGCAGTTATTATAAGTAGCTAACTGACCAAAAGGACAATTGATGTACATGAAAAAGTACTTAATAGTGAACAAATTACCATTATATATAAAGCATTAGAATGGGGGAGATTTCCTTGTGAATTGTAATCAGCTGCATAGATTTTAATACCTTCTAGACTTATCTTTCCGGAGCTTTGAAGAGAATTAGATTAGATGGGTTCCAAAGTTCTCTTCATAAACTAATTTTCTAGAATCTTATGTCACTTTAGCTTACCAAAAAGTATAAAAGCAAGGAGTAGAGAAGTAGAAAAATTCATCCCTCACTTATAAAAAGTGTACATCTCAAAGAAAATGCCCCAAAATTCATATATATCAATCCACTTCCATAAACTGGTTGCTTCTTTCTGACTTAATCAAGGACTTAATCAAAGTTTAACTCTAGGTCACTAGTCAAAGGCTAGTTGATTGTATCATAGAGACATTGGGAGGTTTGGACTCTAGTGAATGGGATGAGATGAGAGAGTTTAGCCTTAGTATTACTACTGGTCTTTCATAGGACCACCAGAATTTCTATAGGGACAAAGCTACTATATGTATAAATGGTAATCCACTTAACCATTTTTGTGCCACACACCCCTTTGGCAGACTGGTGAAGCCTAGGGACATCTTCTCAAAATAATGTTTTTACATACATAAAATAAAGTACTTAGGAAAAAAAAAAAGAAATCAATAGTAATAGCTAGTATTTATGGCAACTAGGTAACACAGTAGATAAAGTAGATAGAGTCAGGAAGACTCATCTTCCTAAATACAGATCTGGGTTCAGACACTTTTATTATCTGTGTGACCCTTAGCAAGACTGAATTCAGTTTACTTCAGTTTCATCATTTGTAAAATTGGCATGGGCATCGTAACCCCAAAACCCAGGCAAACTGTAAGCAGTGAAATTCCTTTGCTCCCTTCTGTCCTTGTGACTGCTAACCCAAGAACATCTGACAATTTCTATAAGACCTTGAGATGATTATTATCCTTGGATTGTCCTTCAGATTTGAGATGGATATAGAGATGCACCTCCAGGCCACAGCTTGATACCATTGGGCTGTATCTCAGGCATGCATCTGTCCTCTAAACTATGAGGGTTTTCAGGTAGACCCCGGTAAGATGACCAAACACCCACCCTTCCCCCCATTGAATGGCTGAGTGTTTACCACTCTAGAATCATGACTACACCATGACACAATATCATATCCCCACTGCTTCGGCTGAATAGACAGAAGAGAAACCAATAAGAAGGTTCAACGGCTGAGATGGCGATGCAGCAAAGCACTGTGGAGTGCTTAGTGCATGTTTTAGCACAAAATAGACAACAGGGCCATCCAATGCAGCTGAGGAAGTCTCCAGGTGTAACGACTTTTCATGCCACTGGACCCAGGCTTCCAACGCCGAGAGAGTGGGACTGTCTCTGTGCATCGACTTTTCCACTTAAATCTCTTTCACACACAAGTGTTTTTGTGCACACTCATCTATCATACATGAAAACGCACAAAGACAATCGTCATCCTCGATTACCGAGAGACTACTATTACTACTATACTGTTGTAAAAAGTACATAATCTCCAGAACTGATGGATTCAGGGAGAAGTGTTTCATATTGCTATACTATCCTCCTAGCCAGATTCCACATTATTTTCTAAGATAATAAATTTCTCTTTTTATGTTTAAGCAAAGTTTTGGAGTCTTGCATTCTTGTAAAAGGTACCCTTCCCAAACTCAGGGGAGTTATCACTACAACCCACAACAAAAAGACCTGGAAAAAGGAAATGGCAAACTACTCCTGGATCTTTGCCAAGAAAACCCCAAATGGGGGGCAGCTGGGTAGCTCAGTGAATTGAAAGCCAAGCCTAGAGACGGGAGGTCCTAGGTTCAAATCTGGCCTCAGACACTTCCCAGCTGTGTGACCCTGGGCAAGTCACTTGACCCCCATTGCCTAGCCCTTACCACTCTTCTGCCTTGGAGCCAATACACAGTATTGACTCTAAGACAGAAGGTAAGGGTTATTTAAAAAAAAAAAAAGAAAACCCCAAATGGGATCACAAAGAGATATACACAACTGGACCATAATGACAACAAATTTATACATATCTTAAAGGTTTGCAGTGCACCTTACAAAGAATATCTCACTTGATCCTCATAATGATCCTATAAATTAGGTACTATTAGTATAATTCCCATTTTATAGATGAGGAAATTTAGAGAAATAGAATTTGACTTGACCAGAGTCACTCAACTAGTGTCAGAAGCCTGATTTTAAACTTATCTTTCTTTCTCCAAGTCTAGTATTCTATCCACTGTGCTACCTACTTCTCTGGCACTTAGCACAATTCCTTGAACAAAGTATGTGTTGAATAAATACTAGCTGACTAACAGTTATCAAAATATTAAGAAAAATAAATTAATTTTTATATCCCAGGTTAAGAATTCCTGTCTAGATGATCTCTAAGGACTTTATCAGGTTTAACTCCTATAATCCTCTGATGTTCTTTAAATCCTTTGCAACTACCATTAATTGTGATACTGCTACTAACTGTAATTGCCACCACCTCCTGATTCATGCCCCGTTATGGCATAATCAGTGCTTTCACAAAAAACAAACAAACAAACAAAAACTAATCATTAAGGCATGGATCCTACAATAATCACAAAACCTAAGAATCAGAATAATGTGTGGGTCTAAAATGACCTATGATATAACTAAAAGTAAACTAGAAGACAACATAGCATCACAAGCAAATCTTTCGATTCTTTCTACTTTTGCAAAGAATGCAATCATATCCCCAAATTTAGGAATCTTGGATAATAATGGAAATATGTGCTTAAGAGTATTTGTTTACTATTCCAGAAAAAAAATATTGCATTGTACAGCTCAGAAAGTTCTGTTTGAGAGTCTTAATGGATATTTACACATATATTTAAAATATAAATATTTAAAATGTAATTAAAAGATTTAAACCTA
Organism: Monodelphis domestica; assembly: GCF_027887165.1. Classification (NCBI taxonomy): domain Eukaryota; kingdom Metazoa; phylum Chordata; class Mammalia; order Didelphimorphia; family Didelphidae; genus Monodelphis; species Monodelphis domestica. The sequence continues at coordinate 393,889,490 of NC_077229.1, forward strand.
TTTTAATACTAAAGGGAGATAAACAATAATACAGAGTTGGGTCATTAAAGTTCTTAAGAGAATTCTTCTCCAATATAATTCATTTTTATTAAGGAAAAATTCTAAGGATTATCAGGCTTAAAACTCTGCTCTTACTAGAGCCAATGGCCACTGACCATTTAAATATATAAATTTGATTTTATTAAAAAATGATTTATTAAATTATTAGCATGTGCCAGGCTCTGTACAAAGTACTGAATATGGAAAGAAAAAAGGCAAACAAATACCAACCACTCCCATCACAACTAACTCTGTACCTCAGAGACCACATTCTATTGGCCTTGAGGAAGTGCAAAGAGCAGTTGGCCCACAATGACCTTGGGCAACTCATACAGGACCTCTCTCACTTCATTTTATAAACAACAAAATAAAGACATTAGACAAGAAGATACCTGTAGCAGTCCACCCCTAGCTATGGGCAAGGGAAACAGTTGGTATGTACATATTGTCTTAGAAGAGAGCATGCTCAGTCTTGAGCATGCCCAGTATTGCATGTGGCTGGGATAGCCTCTTACCCTTGACCCCAGCTTCTTCCAGGTTAGGGGGGAACACAGGTTTCTTTGTGCTCACCTGGTTAAGAGAAACCACACCTATACCTTGTCATTAACCAATGATGATCATCCCTATGTACCGTGTATATTTGCATATAAATAGGGCCCAGCCAGCTCCGCCTTTCTCTCTTCTGCTCTTGCTCCCTTCCAGCTCACACTGATGGCTGTCCTTCTTTAATCTTTCTCTATCATCTCTCTGACCTGTGTGGTATTGAATCTGGATCTCTGGACTGGTAAAAGTCTTCGGAAGGGTCCTTTGATCAGAGCTTTGGCTGTGGCTCATTGGTAATTAATAAAGACTCATTCCTGCCACCTCATATCTCTACTTCAACTCCGTCATCCCCCTCGTGGTATCTAAAACTTCTATCCTTTCTCTATCTTCCTACCTTAAAGCTTCTCTCTCCCCTCTGAGGAAGCTTTAATACCTATGTTTTTTTTTTTATGGCTCTTGAATTCTATTAGTCTATGATTTTTGGTGCATGGAAGATAGATGATTCTAATTTTGAGACAAGTTGGGTTTTTTGTTGTTGTTTTATTTTTGTACAAAATTCAATGTTCAGAGAAAAGAGCATTTCATATGGTCTTTGAACATAAAAGGAGATTTTTCAAAACACATAAAAAGAAAGTTCCCCTTTCGACAGCAGGTAGTAAGCATAGGGAACTCATTAACCAAGAGTTGAAAAAGACTAAAAATTTAAAGATCATAGAACTGGAAAGGAGTTGAGAGATCATTTTGCTCATTTCTCCTATTTTGCAAGTAAGAAACTGAGAACCCAAGTGTCCAAGTGACTCACCCAAGATTATGTAAACATTAGGACTAGAACTCAGATTTTGTGATGCCTGATCTGGTGAAGACTTTATTCTCAATACATTGATGGAGAAGAAATTCGTGAGGTTTTTATTTTTGTCATTTTATTTTTTTAAAAGCAGATAGAACTACTTAGAATATATTCCCAAACTTTTCAAGTCGGTGTTTGGTAAGGCAACTGTGCCTTCTTAATGGCCTATATATTTTTTTTTCATTTGCAAAATGAAAAAGTCAGACTAGATGACCTCAGAAGTTACTTCTAAACTTACTCTGGGTCTGTAGGATGCAAGAGGCCTATTTCATTAAAAAAATGAAAGAATTATGGACTGTCCAGAGCTGGGTATCACATTGAACATACTGAAGATGGAGAAATTGAACTCAGCAAAGTTCTATTTTTTCAAGCAACAAGTTGTTTTACTAAAAAAGTGTCATCCACATGAAAAAAGTTCAGTAATTTCACCTATTCAAACTAGTATGACTCATCTCATGTTTGCCTTTTTAAAAAATCTCTTTAAATTTTTATTGATATCTTGATTTTATATTGATGCCATGTGTTTTTTGAACACCATGTACAATCAAAGTGTATTTTCCCGTTTTTTTTAAACCCTTACCTTCCACCTTAGAATCAATACTGTGTATTGGTTCTAAGACAGAAGAGTGATAAGGGCTAGGCAATAGGGGTCAAATGACTTGCCCAGGGTCACACAGCTAGGAAGTGTCTAAGGCCAGATTCGAACCTAAGACCTCCCATCTCTAGGCCTGGCTTTCAATCCACTGAGCCACCTAGGTGCCTCCATATTTTCTGTGTATTTTTTTTTTCAGCACAAAAAGAACAGAATGTGTGGGGAAATTTTAAAAGCAACTAATCAACTTAGTAACTGAGTTTGATAGATTCAATATTTCACACCCATAATTTCCCACCTCTGTAGAAAGGGGAGGGAAGTATATTTTCTGGCTCATCTGTTTCCACTAATTCTTTAGATGATTTAGTTGCTTTCCTCAGAATATCTTCAAAAATCAATATCACAATAGCTGCTGAGGAGGACATACTCATATTTGTAAAAGAGTTGCATGTAATTTCACCTGCTCATTAAAGTTTCTAAAGAGTCTTACCCAGGCAACATTTTGTTAACTTCACTTCAGTTAACCTGAAAGTTAAGTAGTTTAAAATTCTTTTTAAATAGTCTATATAACACATTCATTTTTCACATTGAAATCAAGTTGGAGAGATTTTCCTTTAATATCTTAATTTTTAATTCTGCTTACTATTTTAGATGTTTCCATGTATAGAAATGTATTTGAGTACAAAATCTTCTTTGCTGTAAATTATTTTTTGCTTCCACTATATACCCAACTTAATTCAAAGTATTTATTTTGTCCTTTACTAAATTCTCATGCCAGTGTTTCATCCTGGTGTGGAAGTAGCTTTGGATTCTTCAAAGATATGCCAAGAGAGCATAAGCTTTGGCAGGTCCTATCAAGCTGGAATGGCTTCAAGAACACCCCTGGCAACAATGCCTTTTGCCCAGAGACAAGCCCAGTTAAGTCCAGAGAGGCACACCACCAGAAGGTTGGACATCAAGTCATGATTTTTTTGGTAGGGGGGAGTGGGGAAGAGGTAGCACATTCTCAAAAGAGGTATTTATTAAGGCATGGAGTAGTTATAATCTGCTTTAGTGGAAACAAAGGCTCCTGCTGGGGACATTTTTAATCTTTTAAGGTATTAAAATTATTAAAAATCTGATTTCTGAAGTTAGCAGATTAATTCTAGAGGTCCTTTACTTTTTTTGGATTAGTCAATAATTAGTCAACCCTTTGGCAATCTGGTGAAACCAAAGGATTCCTTTTCAGTATATATAATTTTACAAATGAGGAAACTGAGGCAAACAAGGTTATGTGACTTGCCCAGGGTCACACAAGTAATGTCTGAGGCCACATTTGAACTTAGGAAGATGAGTCTTCCTGTCTCTATACGCACTGTCTAACTGCCCCTAGAGATAGAACTGGCATGGGGCAACTGGAATTTTTCTCCTAGGCACTGGCAACAATTGAACTTTTTCAACAATGTTGAAATAATAGGATATTTGTTACCAACAACTGTTTATATAGGAAGGTGGGTTGGAATGAACAACAGTTCCTGCTGTATTTTGCTTTATCTACCTCCCACTTAGAGGTGACCTATGCTTTACATCAGTATACCAGGTTCTCTGTTTATATATTTATACCGATACATATGTATATAAGTATTTCATAAGACAGCTAGATGGTGCAATTGATACATTATACTGGTCCTGTATCAAGAACTGAGTTCAAATCCAACCTCATAGACTTATACATCCATAAGTTTTGGCAAGTCACGTAATTTCTGTCTCAATTTCCTCATCTGTAAAATGAAGATAATAAAAGCACCTACTTAGCACAGGGCCTGGTTTATAGTGGGTGCTACAGAAATGTTATAGAAATGTAGGATAGAACTGGTGAGAGGCTACAGCTTCTATTCTCAACTAGTTTCCCTTTGTGGACTCTTCAAGTTAGAGTTTATCTTCTGGATTCTGCAAATCATTTTCAAGCTTCAAGGAAGAAGATGGAAGAGGCCAACAACTCTGTTTCAGGTTATTTTTTTGTCTCCTTGCTTTCCTTGAATAAGTATGTATATATCTATATAGCGAGGTATTTGATATGTATGTGTTCGTGTATGATGTGTGCATATAGGTGCATGTATATTCCCTTTATAGCTACAGTGGAAATACCCTGCTGCCATAGGGTCATATGGTCCTAGCTGAATAGTTTATATGGAATGACCTTACATAATTACGTGAAGGGATGAAGAATGTAATCATAAAAAAGAGCGTGGACTTAAGGGAAGAGATGAATTTGAATCTTGGTGCTTCCATTTATTGATTGTGGAATGTTGGAGAGTAGTCATTTCTTCTCCTTAAGCTCCAGGTTTCTCTTCTATTAAATGAGGAGCTTGAACTAGATCAGAAGTACCCTATTTTTTTTCTTTTTTTTTAATGTCAAGCCTGTTTTGGCAGCATGGAGAAACTTATGGACTCCTTTTCAGAATAATGTTTTTAAAGGCATTAAACAAAATATATAGGATTATCAAGGAAAACAAATATATTAAAATACAATTATCAAATTGAAAAAATCTATGGACCTCATTTTATAAACTTTCACTGTATTCTATTTCTATAATTAATTTTCCTTTTGTACAAATCTATTTCAATCCTTTATCCCCAAATCTTCAAATAATTTCTTATTTTCTACATACCAAAGTAAAGACCCATTAGTCTCAAGACGCTCTACTCTCTAGGATCACTGTTTCTCTACAGATTCAGTTCATATTACCAGGTACTCATTCAACAAGTTGTTCAAGAAGCTTTTATTAAATTCCTATAATGTGTCAGGCACTCTTCTAGGAACTGCAGCTTCAAAGATAAAACCAAATGTAATGGTTGACCTCAAACAGATTACATTCTACTACATTCTTTTCTTCCAATAAAACTAAACTCATCAGACTCTAGAAATTCCTGTTTATAATTTTTCCCAGTCTTGTTTCTGTTCATGCGATTCCTTGTGCCTGGATTTGGTCTCTCATTCAATCTCTACCTGACAAAACATTAACCAAGTTTAAATGTGACCTTATATATGAAGCTTTGTGAAAATCCCCCCAGACAAAAACATTCTCTAATTTTCTTTTTAATCTCACCTAACAGATAGAGATTCAAAAAGAAATAGAACTTTGTTATTGTTGTAGACTCATTTTTCAGTTTTTGGCAGACTCTTTGTAACCATATTTGGGGTTTTCTTGGCAAAGTTACTGGAGTGATTTGCCCTTTCCTTCTGCAGCTCATTTTACAGATGAGGAAACTGAGGAAAATGGGATTAAGTGACTTGCTCAGCTTCCCATAGCTAATAAATGTCTGAGGCCACACTTATAATCAGAAAGAGTTCTGACTCCAGGTCCTGGATTTTAACCATTATACCTCCAGCTGCACTTAGAGACAGAACTGGAATGAGTCAGTTGGGACTTTAATATTTTTTATCAACAATTGTTCAAATAGGAAGGTGGGATGGGATGGGCAACTCCTCTTACTGCATTTTGCTCCCTTTTGCCTCCCACTCAGAGGTGGCCTATGCATTATTATATCAGTATCCCAGGGTTCTGTGACTTCCAAATGATGGGATTTATTTCAACTGGAAACATATTTCATGTCACTTGGTTTGTATTATAGTCCTTGATATTTATCCAAAATGAAAAAAATTCCAACTTTTGGTCCTAGTTCACAACAATGGTACAACTAGATTGGGCAATGGGTAGAATATAGGGCTTGAAGTCAGAAGGATTCATCTTCCTGAATTCAAATCTGGCCTCAAATGCTTACTAGTTGTGTGACCCTGGGCAAGTCACTTAATCCTGTTTGCCTCAATTTTCTCATCTGTAAAATGAGCTGGAAAAGGAAATGGCAAATCACTCTAGTATCTTTCTCAGGAAAACCCCAAATGGGGTCACAAAGTGTCAGACATGACTGAACAAAAATAGCAATAAACAATAGTTATTCCCCTCTTGACTGTGTTTTTCCACTTTTCAGACTTCCCACCATACCTCAGCTGTAGTCTTTCTTTAGAAATTCCATTAATACTAGGGCACACCTACCTGGAACATTCATCCTCCCCTACATCCCTCTGCCATGTCAGTCTCCTTTACCCACTGACAAGTAACTCCTGAAGCCTCTATTTCCTGGAGGAATCTGAGCAGCCAATCTTCATTCTTATAACTGTTCAGGATTTCTGAAATTCAACGTCACATTCTTACAGAGGTATTTTTATGCCCTGCTCACCCCGCTTTTCAGTTTTCTTTTATGCATTGCCTCTCCCCATTAAAATGTAAGTTCCTTGAGGACAGGAACTATTCTTTAAAAATGTATATTTATATCCCTAATATATTACCTAATAATAAATTATTGTCATAGCTAAATATGTGCATGTTTATATGTATATTTGTGTGGATTTATATGTTACATATATTTTTCCATCTCTATTACTTCTCCTTGTTTTTCATTTTTGTCTTGGACCAATGATTTCACTGATGTAGGGAACATTTGGTGAGGAAATTCCCTCTGCCATTTCAAGAAAAGCAATATCTAAAAAGATATAACAAATTTATATAGACTAATTCAACCTTAATTTCCCCAAACTGATCAGGATTCAGTATAATATTTTTAAAAAATGATTATGGAATATACTATGTCCCTCCACATATATTATGTATATCTAAACTGGGTTAAGGGTTTAGGATTAAATTCCCTCTTCAGCCAAAAAAAAAAATTAAAATACCTTCAGTATTTAATGATAACATGGCCCTTTCACAGATTATTCCTCAACACTATAAAGTTCTTTTTTTTTTTAATCCTTACCTTCCATCTTAGAACCAATATTTTGAACTGGTTCTAAGGAAGGAGAGAGGTAAGGGCTGGGCAATGGGGGTTAAGTGACTTGCCCAGGATCACACAACTAGAAAATGTCTGAGTCTAGATTTGAACCCTGGACCTCTTGTCTCTAGGCCTGGCTCTCAATCCTCTGAGCCACCCAGCTGCCCCCTCTATAGTTTTTTATGGCAGGATAGCTTATGTCATGAACCTTTGGGTAGTTGGAAGTATTAACGACAGTGAGAAATCAGTGATATCTGGATCTACTCAGGCACCCTGGTATGAAAATATAGCATACTAGCCTATAAGCTATCTTACTGACATTTCATGATTGAACAAATATGGCTCCCTTCCATCCATCACCGGCTTTTATTTGTCTCTAGTATCACTAGATGAAAGTTTCCCTGGTCTTATGCCTCCACTTCTTCATCTGCTCAAGAAAAATAGAAGGGATCACCATTCAGGCACTAAGGGTTGCCTAGGTATTGAATTCACCAAATCTTATTTACTTTCTCTTGGATTTAGTTACAAATGCAGTAACCAGGGCCTAGATGGAAGTAAAATATACCCTGAGAAAGCCCCTAGAAAGTTAGATGACATTTGAGCCTGTCTCAGTTCCTTAATCTGACTTCTAAGAAGTGATGGGTATTACCAGCTTCTTTCAGGATTCAGTGGTCATCCAATTTTCCCATTTATTCCATTTCTAGGACTGACAAATTACTCATAGATCCAGGAATAGAATGTCCTGGAACTACTAGCAAGCTATCCAAATAATTATTTTCCCATGAAATGCTGTCTGAGTCTGAATAAAGGGTATCTCAGTGGAACCCTTGACATTAAAATAAATTCATCTATTCTATAATAACAATTAAAATTAAAAAAAAAACTTTTTTCCCCCTCTTAGGGTAAGAATTCTTCCTACATCCCAAGAAAGATTTAGGCCATATCTATACACAGATCTCTAAAAAGGGCCATAGCAATAAAATGTAAGTCTGCATTTCTTTCCTAACCATTTGGCTCCCTGTGGCATACTACAGCAAGAAGTTGGCATTCCAACCTGTGTATCCTGCTATCTTCAGGAAAGGCTTGAGAACAAGTTTCATGGCTGGTTGTCAGTGGCTCACACCTACTCAGATTCACAGACTGCCTTATCTTAAACATTCTAAACAAACAATATCTGGGGAGGAGAGAAGAGAGATAGCACACACTAGCGCTGTAGTTTCCAACAGTTCACACTCCCCTTTTTTGGAGACAGCTGACAGACTATTGTTTTCCCAATTTATTTACTCTACTAATTAGGTTACAAAATAAAATTAACAAGAACAGTAATAAACACCCTCTCCCAAGTCATGTAAGTTGTACTTTGCACCTAGATCCAAACATAACTTTAGGCTGTAATATAATTATATCTACGCACGAGAGAAAGGCTAGAGTTAACAGAATCTAGCAAAGGCTTCGGAATTTCAGCCTTACACAACATAATTATTCTTACATGAAATATAATTAATGAAGAAAATGCCTCAGATGTGTGGGCTCGGAAGGCAAATATAACTATCCTTTATTGTGCCTTCAAGGTTAGAATTATTATAGCACTTATAATTTTATTATAATTACCCATAATGAGACTCCACACATGTGATACAGTCTACATGCTTTTGACAATAGAAGTTTTCAAAATGCCTCATTAAGTATTTTACTATATATTTATGTGGTTTTCCCTCCACCTCCCAGTTTTGGTGGCTATCGAGTCCATGTAAAGGCACACATACATATTTTAATAAAAAAAACTACCATTAAAGATCATAAAATGATTACAATGAATAGATATTAAGATGTCACAGCTGTATAACCTATTCCTTTTATGTACTCCCATGCTGAATTGTTTTATGACCTATCATAAACCTATTAAACTACTGGTAATAAAGGATTGTAATTAGTGATAAAACCTTGTTGCTTAGTGAGCCAAGACAGTCATCCTTACTTTGAATTTTATAGAAAGTAATCAAGACAAAACCTTCAGCAATGTCAAATAACAGTTGGGGGGAACAAGACTGTCCTTTTAGTAGGGACCGGTAACATTTACCCTTTAATGTAATTTGGAGTTTAGCTCTATTTGCCAGCTGAAATGGGTTCACTGGGAGGAGGCCGGTTTTGTCTCCAATAAAGGCGTTTCAGAAGACTAAGATAACGGTGGGCAAATTGACCCAAATCAGCCCAGAACAATTTGACTCCAGTTGCTGTTCTGTTTGGTTATTGTGTGTTATACATGGAGAAATGTGGCCCTGGAGCTTGTCTCTTGGCAGGATGCAACAAGGACTACTGCAAAGGATAAATCCTTAGAACTAAGATGCAGTTGAACTGGAGCAATCTAGTTAAGAAGAAACCATGCAAAGAGCTGAACAAAATGTGTGACCTTTTCGGTTATCAAATCAAATTAACTTTTTTCCTAGTCGGGCTGGGTTGAATGTGAACACAGCTTCCAGAGACACAAAGCCACTGACTGCATTAATCTACACTGTGCCATCCTTTCCCTCTTAACATTTGCACGTTGGCCTTCCAGAATACATTAGTTGTGCCAACACGCTCAGAAGGTTGGTTCTTGATGTTCCCTTGTGAAAGATGACATTTCTCCCATCTTTAATGTAAATTTTCCATATCTTCACCTCAAAATTCTGGGTGGGGTCATTTTATCAGAGGATAAGAGCCCAGCACATGTCTTTTGCAGAACATCAAAAAGGCAGAGCTTGTCTGTGTGTAAAACAGAAAATTGCAATCTAAATTCTAGAGGAATAAGAAGGCAAATCGTAGCATTGTCCCTCCAACACATAAATGTGCTCTACCAGACCCATAAAAATAATTAGACAACCCTAGCTGGAGTCCTCCGAGTGTTTTACTTCATTTCTACAGTAAACCCGAAGGAAGGACGGAGCTTTAAGTGCTGAACAATTAACCCTCCCCTAATTCCCCCTCTATCTTGCAAACGAAAGAATACATCAAAGACCAGAGAACAGGTATCTTCTCTCTCATTCTTCACAACGTGGATTTATTTGTCCTAACTGGAGGACTTTTCAACCTATTGTGCTGGGCTTTTCACTGCCCTGAATTGAGCAATAGGGAAACTATAGTAACCAATAATCTGTTTTCCTTCAATAGAAACTATGTATCTTGGTGGATAACAAAGCCTGGGATAAACAGTGAAAACCTCTGACAGGGTTTGAAGGGGGAGATGGCGCTGTCGAAACCAAAGACACCAATGGTTTGCCTGCCACCAGCTAGGCACCTTCCTATTGGGAGATGAAGGGCACTAGGCTCTCAGTGAGCAAAGGATTTAGCTCTATTTAGTTGGGTTTAAAACACTGAGCTTGCAAAGTAATTAATTTAACATTAAACCCAAGGGTTGAAATTAAGTGCAAGAAATGGGGTAGAGTATTCATGCAGGACAATAACAGTGAAGTGCATGCACTGCCAGACTGCACATGCTCTCCCAACCTGGGAGGGGCAGAATTAGGAATAGAAAGGTTTTCTTAAATTGTTTGATTCCCTGGGACTATAATTCCACAGATGGACCAAACACAAAGAACACATTAGCTATTCCCTGTGAAATTGTAAATTGGAATTAAAAGCAGTCAAATCTCCCCATATATTGTGGCCAAATAATTTTACATGACAACAGTTACATGAAACCAATGGTAAAAGCTGGTCACTGTTTTTTTCTCCTTAAATTTTATTTATTTACTTAATTAATTTAGAATTTTTTTTCCATGGCTTATATGATTCATGTTCTTTCCCTCCCATCCTCCCTCCCCCCTTCCATAGCCAATGAGCAATTCCACTGGGTTTTACAAGTACTGATCACTTTTTTTTAGGAAATCAAGAAAGGTTGTACTCTCTCCCTCTCTTCCTCGCTCTCTTTCTCTCTCTCCTCCCCCTCATGCCCCCTTTCTTTTCTCTCCCTCCCTCTCTGTCTCTCTCTCTGTGTATATATATAATACATATATATATATATATATACATACATATACATATACATTATCTTAAATGTATACAGAGTTTTAATGGCTAAATACTAAAGCAGTAGCAGTTGGTCATGCTTTAAGCTACTAGAAGAAAGTTAAGCTTCCACGTTGGCTGGCCGAGATATCAGCTCTAAGCTGACAAGTAATTAAACCGGCATATCTATAACAACTGTCATCTCTTATTTCTGTGCAACTTGGATGTAAACCAAAGGCGAGAAAGCCAAAAAAAAAAAAAGACTTCACATTACTGGGCAACTGCTGAGCCTCTCCTGCTGAACAGTTTAGCAGACCTGGGCATTTAGAGGATTGTAGCAGAGATCAAAAGGGTCAGAGATCCCTTTACCAATTAACAGCAGGGAGAAGAACATCAAATAAGGTGTAAATTTTAGCTCTGCAGTTTTGAGTAAGCCAAGCATGAAATGCATTCTAATGCTCCTGAGTAGCTGCAGCTTTGAGCCATCAGTGATGTCACTGTTGCACTAAAAGGAAGCTTAATCGCACTTAGAGTGGCATGTAGCAATCCTGCCCAGCTAGGTGCTAAAGCCTGCTGCTTCTTGTCTTTTTTGATAACACTTGGGAATTTCCATCTCTTATGCTACTGGAAGGAAGAGGAAAGCACTCCACAGGGAGAGAAAAGAATAGGAAAAGAAGAAAGGAGAGAGAGAGGAAGAAAGGGAGGGTAGAAGGAAAGAAGGAAGGAAGGAAGGAAGGAAGGAAGGAAGGAAGGAAGGAAGGAAGGAAGGAAGGAAGGAAGGAAGGAAGGAAGGAAGGAAGGAAGGAAGGAAAGAAGGAAGGAAGGAAGGAAGGAAGGAAGGAAGGAAGGAAGGAAGGAAGGAAGGAAGGAAGGAAGGAAGGAAGGAAGGAAGGAAGGAAGGAAGGAAGGAAGAAATAGAGGAAGGAATGAAGGAATGAAAGAAAGAAGGAAGGAGAGGACCAAGGCAGGAAGAGAGGAAGGAACAAATGAAGGAAAAAAAGAAAAAGGGAAGGAAAGCATATTTTTATAGAGTGCTTACACAGTTAAAACTTCTAGTTCTGAAATATGTCTCTGTATATGTGTTTTTGTTGTTTAGTTACAGTTGTATCCCATTCTTTGTGATTTTCTTGGCAAGATACCGGAATGGCTTGCTTTTTCCTTTTCCAGTGGAGCCAGTGGATCCTTTTATCAGACAATCAGAGGTTAAGTGATTTGCCCAGGATCACCCAGCTAGGAAGCTGGATCGATTTGAACTCCTATCTTCCTGACTCCAGGCCAAGTGTTCTTAACCACTGAACCCACAGCTGGCTCTTCACATGTTTCTATATAGACATAATAAATACAAATAAGGAGGAATATATATATACATTCAAAAATACATACATACATGTTTATGCATGTGTGTACAGTGGTTTTCAAGGAGAAAAGAAAACAATGAGACCCAAAGTGGCTAATCAATCATTTAGGTCTTGAAGCATAAGTTAATTTAACTCTATGCAAATTATCCCAGCAGAAAAAGCTATTTCTAAGGACATGTACTTAATTTGTTTGAAGCATTTGAAAATAATGTTGTGGAGACCATTAACACTGAATCTAGATTGCTCTGTACTTTCTAAGATAAACAGGCAATTATGTACATCCACTTTGGCACTGTAATAATGGGAAATCCAGGTTAGGTCAAGAGCTGGCCTGCAAAGGAGAAGGGGGGATTTGAGGTGAAGGTCCCATTCATAAATACACAATGACACCCTCACACTATTATCCTTGCTCTCCATTAGCAGAGACTATAGGGAAACCACTCAGCAACGATGTTGCTACTATGATTATTTTCCAAGAGGAAAGTATTATAGTGTATTTAAAATGACCAAACTTGACATATATCTATATAGCACTTTTAAAGGGAGTTTCAAAAATCCTTATATTCACAGACACTGTCATAGCCCAAAATATGGGGGGAAAGGAAAGACGTACATTTTCAGTGGTCTAACATTTAGATTCTTTAGATTCTAAAAACAAATGGAATTGTTGGTGAAAAGATTTCTTTAGTGATTTTTCTTTTAACCAACCTTTCTTTATTATTTTTTTTTGGTCATAAGCTTTTCAGGACTACTTTAGATTTTGTTGATTCCCAAATGCCCAGCCACCCCCAGTAACCATATCTCTGCGCTAAGCCAGATCTGCACATAGTATTTGTTCTTCTTCAAATGAGAAGTGTGACAAGCAAATAATTAAACTGCAGAAAAAGCATAAATTAACGTCTCTAGGTCCCAGTACAGATCCCGTTTTTTTAGAGGCTGCATTCTTAAAGATATGCTCTGTGACAGCATTCACTCCCACCCTTCAAATTATCTGGCTTAAATTTTGTGTTGTTCTTCTTGTAGCACACTTTATCCCGTTTTATCAAATGGAATGTTTTATGTACTCCGGCATAACGAATTATTTGTGCTGGATTTATTTCAGTGAAGTCCCGTTCTCATTTGGGTTTCAAGAGAGTAAGCCCCTTGGTTTCTAAACATTATGAAAACAACCAGATCTGAGAAACATTCTCTCCACAACAAAGGGAAACTAGTGACCAGCACAGATACATTGTCTTTTGAACAACAAGTCAATGCAGACAGAAGTAAATGACAGTTAATTACAAATTACATTCTGGTCGGGGCTGGGAAGGCCTCTTGGCTGGAATAATAATCAGGCCCTCGGGCGCTCACCTGCCTGCAAACGAACATACGGAGACACAGGCTGGGGTGCTATACAAGTTTCAAAACAAGCTGCTAAACACAAAAGCTTATTGGATTACAGAGATTTAGGGGAAAGCATTCAGATCTCTGGCAGCAACTCTAGTACTAGGTTGAAGGGATTTCTAAAGGAGGAATTGCCACTCACTGTACATTTTTGAATACCATTCTCAGTTTTGGAGGAAGAGAATCTGTTTGCTTCTTTTTGAACACCAGAAAAACTTTCCCTATTACAAGTGCAGTTTAGGAAACATGGCGGGCGGCACAGCGGGGCCATTATGACTGGAAGATCTTCCTACACGCTTTTCAAATCAAGGAAATAGGTGCTGCTGTCATTATTTTAGTTCAATTAACCAACCGAGAGATTTAAACCTTCTAGGGAGTGGAGGTGAAGATTTTTTTGATAAGGATTGTTGGGTTTGCCCATTGTTTTCACAGCCATTCGTAGAAAATTGGGTTTTGGAATCAGATGTTATAGTTATTGTATTTTTTTAAGTTGAATTTTTATTCATTGTATTTGCAAAAATAAAACAATGTCTAAATTAATTAATGTCAGTGTTAGCTGAAAAGACCTTGGCTTTTGTAATTCACTAAAGCAATTTCTATTCATTTAGTTGAGCTAAGTGCTTATTGTTAAAGACAAAAGGCCCAACAGTTTGACATTGAGCTCATTATGTATGTTTAAAACATTCTGCAATTCAAGGCCACACCACATGCAATAAAGAAGAAGCTGGTGGGTTCTGGGATTAAAATTCAGACCACACAGTTCTCCTCAATAACTTTCCATTTAGACCTGATTAAAACTTCAAAACAAAGCTGGTTAGAAACATCAGTAGAAAGAATTTTTTTTTTTGGTTAATTGATGGGGGTGTTCAGTAAACTATGATGAGCTTAATGGGACTATCTGGAGCAGCCTGGTAAGCCTAGACTTCATAAGCCTTTTGCTCATTTTCAAGATAATTTTTCATTTTAATAGTTTGTAAAAAACATTGAAAGTTGAGGCTTACTCAAAGGGGCACATAATTTCAGAAGATCACTGTCTTTTTCACAAGAATATCATTACTGACATACCCCAAACAGATAAACCTTGTATTATATTAGCTACTGAACTTGAGGGAGTGATTTTTCTTTTTCATTCTTAGCACATTGCCTGGAGAGCACTTGACCAACAAAGAGTCTTGCTGCATAGCGTACCAAAAAAAAAGTTGTCTTTCTGATATGTTAAATATAGCAAAGTCCCAATATTAAAAAAAAAAAAGAACTCTATTCCCTTAGTATTTCAGAAAGCTTCACAGATCATGCAAAGTTTTGAGCTTCAGGTAGAGCTGAAGTTAGTTTTGCCAAAGCAGGCTTAAAATTTGTCTTTGATGGCCCAGAGGAGGATAAATTTACTGTATTTTTACAGGTAGGTACAATATCAAAATTTGGGGGGTGGGGTTACAAACTAAATTTAGAAACTTCACAGAAACCTAGATGGAATGTGTCCCATTTGTCACAGCCCTCTCACATAAATGTCATAGAGTTGGCCAGAGTTATAATTTCATCCTTCAAATAATCTCAGGATATTTAAAATATTTTTTTTTCCTAAAAGGCTTGTATTTTCCTTCAAAAATGAACTAGTAGAAAGCAGGAGGGCACTTAGCACAGTTACACTACCCACTATTTGGATTCATTTTGGAAAGCACAGCTATCATTGCTCTTTTGGGCACTCAGGTGTCCTGTTTAAATAAAACTAATCTTTCTGAGTCTCGACTTGGGGGACACTTGTAAGAGCTAGACTTTTAAAATTAGGCAGAAAAATAGCTTCATTCACTGGGAGTGAGGAAATGGGCCTGCCTTATCAGTGGTAGAGCGATTCTGACTGTACTGACAATGACATGAGTAATCCATCATGTCATCAGCCCTGTGACGGATGTGCCCCGCACCTCATCTCAGTATGTGAGCAGAGAGGACTATGTAGCAAGCCAGGAGGCAAGTAACACTTAACCCCTGCGAGCTTCGTGTTCCTGCTGTGTTTCAGACAACCTCTGTCATGTATGAAAAGCCTAAAGAATGACAGTAAATCTATACAGACCTGCACAATCTACCATCATGACAAATACACACCATGTAGCCTTATAACACTATTAAACTGTATCATGACAGGCATGTAAGACAAGGCCTTTATTATGAGCTTTGTTGATCCATTTAAGAGGTCTTCAGAAATATTGCTCCTCCCCTTCCTTTCTTAGGAGAATGGAGACTCAGAAGCAAACTTTCAAGGAAATGAATTTTACCTTGGCAACTGGTTACCTTTCCCGTATTTGTCAGGCACTGCTAAAGACTCTGCCACTATCTTCGAATGACAGCAGACTCTGGCAGATCCCATTTCTGGGACAATTATGTCTAGTCTCTGAAGTCGTAGAACTTTATTGCCGTGTGCCTGCTACCAGCAAAGGGTCAAAGGAGGTGTTCAATAATGTTATTATGAACTAGAATTCATTTGTACATATTTTAAAATGGCATCCCTAGTGTGTCCTGGTTAAAGACATGTCCTTTCTAACTACTTTGGTGGTTCCGTGTATAGTAGATAGAATTAGAGATGGACTCAAAACTTCCTTTTCTATTTATCACCTTTGTGTCCTTGGGTGAGTCACATCTCTGTGATCTCATTTTCTTTATCTGTAAAAAAAAGGAGTTGAGATTAGTTGATAGTTCTTTAGACCTTTCCATATCTAAAGCCCATGATTACTTTATGGAATATAACATTGGAGTTATAGGAGCCTTAGAAACTATGGTCTCCTCTCCTCATTTCACCGATGAGGAAATGGAGATCTGGAAAGGAAATGTGAGAACTGATGACTCCTTTAGTCTATTAGAAAGCAGAGTTTAAAATACCAATAGCTGTCTTATTCTGGGAAAGTGCTAATGTATCATTCTCAACCCTTGGGGGGAAAATATGGAAACTATCCCAAACAGAGGTAATAATTATACATGTTACTTTGAGCAGTATGGTAGGCTGCATAGCATTTCATCTAAAAATTTAAAAAAAAAAGTTACCTATTCTAACAGACATGGAAAAAAAGTGTTTTTGTGACTGGCCAGCTGGGTGTTTTATTGGATTGGTCCTAAGGTGTTTTAGTCATGAAATAACTACCATTTCTAACTTTTTTCCATCCCAGGGTTTTTATAATTTCTTCTTTCCTCTTTGTCAATTGACAACAAGCTTCTCTTGGGTTATTAAGGGTGGGGGGAGTGATAGTTGAATAGTAATATGGTTCTTTCATGTATATGCAAGAAAAAGATCTTTTCACACCTTGATGAAATTAGCATTAATTTAAATACTAATGAATTGTCTGTGTCTGGTTAAGAATATCAAGAACTGCATTCAGACTTAGTTATATATCCCTCAGAAAGAGATCTAATTTCTAGGGACATGTGACATGGTTGTGATATGATTTTATTTCATAGGGTTCTGATACTCAGTCCAAAGCAGTTTGAACTTGGCAAAAGAAAAATAGCTCTTCATCACAAAACACTATGCTCAAAAGTGTCAATACTTCAGATAGACTGAACAAAAAAAAGCTCAGGACTTTATTTTGTTCTTCCTTACACTCTCTTACTGTTCTTCATAATCTTTTCTCCTATAATTCAGCAGGATCTGCTGAAACCCATTCATCATTGTCATTTTATTTAAACATGGATGTATTTGATACAGAGATGCATTAATAAATCTGACAAATTAGAGTGGGCATCCAACGGCATTGAAATTGACTACTTAGTCAATCAATCACCAAACATTTATTGAGTGAAAACTATGGGTAAGTCATAGTGTTAGGAAGTTCATACAAGTGTAATATCACCCAGAGCTTCTTTGGTGCCTATGATTAAGAAATCCTATTAGAAGACAAAATATAACTATCCTAGAGATAAAAAAAAAAGGGGATGTTTCTTAGGATGTCCTACTATGCCATAGATTTTTAAATGGTTTGCATTTCTTTTGGTCTGACAATGTAACACATAATATTGTGCAATTTGTCAAAAGGATTAAATATTAAACAAGCAAATGCATTGACTCAATTTTTTTAGATCCACAATCTATTTATTTCTAATTGTCATTGTCTATCTTCTTAAATTATTTACTTTCAGATTTTCATAATGGTTGTGGGATTTTCTTTAAAAATTAATTTTAATGAATTAGAAAATATGCTTGTAAAGGTTTGGTTTTGCTTTTACTTTTGGTTTTTTAGACAAAGACATATTGGGCATACATAAAGTGACATCCTAGCAAGATTCATAGAATTTTAGAGCTAGCAAGGACATTAAAGATCTTCTACTCCCATTTTAGTCTATCTTTTATCATCCATTTGAGTAGGAAGAAACTGAGACTCAGGGAAATAAACTTTCTAACTTGCTCAAGATCACACAGTAAGTTAATGAAAGAATTTGGTTTCAAATCCATGATCATTTACATTATAACCTTCCAAGAAAACATTGTTACAAATATTTAAAATAACCTTTGAAGAGCATATAGGTTAACCTAGAAGTAAATACAAAAACTACTGCAACCATACACCCCCTATTTAACTACTTGCCTTCCAATATGCTCTGTACCCTATCGAATTCTGTATTCTCTATTGTAATGATTGTTTCAAACTAATTTTATAGTTGGTATTTTTTAAATGAGAAATAAGAAATCCTTACGCAGACATTTCACAAATGGTGTTTGAAAAGGTTTACAATAATAATAATAATGATCACCTATTTGTACACTAATACAATATTACTAAGGTAGAAGAATCAAAGGATTAGAAACCATCATGGTACAAAGCATTTGAGAAACTTGTCATAGTGGCTTAATACAGTATAAATTAGGGACAAATAATATCCTTACAAGCTTTCGGTATCAGTTTGCTAACTAACTTCAGTGACAAAATTCATTCAATTTTTTTTCAAGTAGCAATAGAAATATATATATATATGTATATATATATATCTGCTTTGTTTTCCATCATCTTATTTGAGTCAGAGTTCCATTTTTTAAAAAATTTATTTTATATTCATGCAAAACACACTTCCATATTGGTCATTGTTGTAAGAGCAAACTCATACATAACCCAAACCCCAAAATACACTGATGTGAAAGACAGCTCCAACAGTTCTTTCTCTGGAGGTAGATAGCTTTCCCTGTCATAAGTCTTTCAAGATTGTCCCAGATCACTGCATTGCTGAGAGGAGCCAAGTTTTCACAAATAGTCATCATTCAATATTGCTGTTATTGTGTATAACGTTCTTCCAGTTCTACTTAATTTGCTCTGCATTGGTTCCTACAGATCTTTCCAGCTTTTCCTGAAACCATCTTGCTTATCATTTGTTATAGCACAATAGTATTCCAGAGAGTTCCATTTTTAAGAAAGGGATTCTTGCCTGGGTCTGAGAACTTTTTACAAAATATATTTTGATGATTCTATTTCTATGTAAATTGAATTCCCTTC
The DNA here is from genome assembly GCF_027887165.1 of Monodelphis domestica. Lineage (NCBI taxonomy): Eukaryota > Metazoa > Chordata > Mammalia > Didelphimorphia > Didelphidae > Monodelphis > Monodelphis domestica. The sequence continues at coordinate 393,908,519 of NC_077229.1, forward strand.
GTATTTTGTTTTAAGCATTTAAAAACATTGTATTGAAAAGGCGTTTATAGATTTCAACAAACTACTGAAAGGGGGGACATGATTTTAAAAAGATTATAAGCTGTATTGCTTTACACATCAGTAGCAGTACAGGGGCAAACAAGTCTGTGAAAAGCTTGGTATGAGAATCAATTAAGTCTGATTGTTAAGAAATCAGTTATACATGAAAACTGAAAAGACAACTTCTTGACAGAAAGTGGAGAATCCCACATAACCATCCTTATTCTAAATACAGGTTAATATTCAAGAGTATTTTGCTAACAATGAATTAAGTTCAAGTAAACTCTCCTTCGAAACTGAGTTCTAATGTGGGGGATAACCACCTGCTAAACATTCGCCAAGCAAAGCTTCTTAATGGAAAATAAGTATGTCGGCTGGTTTCCAAAATAAGCAAATCAGAAATTACAATTTTACTCAGTGCTTGAAGATTTTGTCACGTTGGGCAATTGAGACACCTGCCTCAGTTTTATCATCTACAAAATAGGTATAACAACAGAGCCTTCCTCCCATAGTTATTATGAAAATAAAATGAAATATTTATAAAATATTATGCAAATCTCAAAGCACTATATAAATGCTACTTATTATTGTTTTATTACAATCACAAAATAAAGGGGATATGGAGAAATGGGGTCAAAATGGGCTGAAAAAATAAGAAATTGAGTAGATGATACCTTTCTTCTAATTTACAGTACTCAGTGCCTTGATGCAATACCTAAAACATAGTAGTCATTCAATCAATGTTGTATAATCAGGAAATTCATGTATGTATTTCCTCATTTTCTTTAAAATGAAATCTCTTGATAGTTGAAAAATCCAACTCATCACAAAATCTACTTACAGCTAATATTTAGAACCACTGATGAATTGAAGTGGTTAGGGCACTGTACTCACTCACGAGCTCACTTAGGTGCCCCTCTGCTCTAATTCATATTTAATTCCAAGAAAATGTGGCCTTTTGATGGCAGAAGTTAGGGATCTTTAGTATTCAGTTTGCTACACGCTAACTCTCATGTCCTAGGAACAATTTACTTAAAACTCAGCCTTTGGATGATATCTAGAATCACCTGAAAAGGAAAAAGGATTAAAGGACTCCAAGTATAATATGAATTAGGGATGGGAAAGACAGTAATTTCCTACACACACACACACACACACACACACACACACACACACACACACACAAGAAATGTTAAAAAGAAAATCCTCAAAATTGTACATTAACAGAAAGACAGAAAGCAGAATTCTGTAATAACCTCCTGAAAGGTCCCTGCTTAAATCTTATCTGTACATAAAATAGTATGGGAAACTAAATAGATATGTTATATTTTATTTTATTTACCCTCAAATTGCATGGTGATTGACCAATCAGACCAGGGCAAAGCCTACTATTGGCAGAGGTAGTCTGAAGCTCCTCTGGCCAGCAATTAGTTCCATCCAATGGACCCAGGATACCCAGACAACTCAAACTCTACAAGTGATCTCTAAACCTAGACATATCCATTTCTAGATCGCTCCATTCTACAGGAACAGGAGAGGGAACACAGAGGAAAAAGGCAGCCACTGACAGAGGTTCATTTGCCTAATTGAATCCTCTGAACACAAATTACAGACCAAGGAGCCTTTATACTGCAACTTCTCCAGTGTGTTCTCACTGACCTCTGTCTACACACCAGCATTAGGCCAGCATCAGAAACCTGACCTTCTTTTCTTGTCTTCAATCTGGTCTCCTTTGTGGGTGGTGATTTAGGACACAGTGACATTAGGCAAGGGTATGCTTGAGCTCACTCATACCTGCTGGCAAGAGGTGATTGTTAAATTTTCATTGTAACATTACACGCCAGAAATAGACAAATGCCACAAATCAGGACTTCATTTATTGTTTTATTAATTGACTAGACTGAAAGAAAGTGATGGAGAAAATGTAAATAATACAGTTTAACTTAAAAGCTTATTATGAATACACTTTTTATCCCCCAAGGAGTTGGCTGTTAAACATTTATCAGCATAACCTTGCCTTACAAACTGACTTCCTTTTTTCCCACAAGCTCCCAGACAATGTATTTCCCACCCATGGCACTAGTCCCCCAAATCCTCAAATTATAGCTGCTTTAATTTCTTCTAAATTATCTCCTAAGTCCTAGGAGTCCTTGAGTGTGTGACTGGGTCAAGGGCATCATTTAGTTTACCTGAAGCTGCCCTGCTTTTTACTGTTAGCCAGACACTCCTGAACATTATCCTATATCCAGAACATAATGGGGATCTGGGTAAGGTTGGTGGGAGTCCATGCTTAGTGTTTTCCTTTCCTTTCAATTTCATACATAACTACTCTTTTAATGACTTGACTTAATTGATTCTCATGCCAAGCTTTTTGCAGGCTTGTTAGCCCCCTCTACTGCTTTTCAATGATGTGTGAAGCAATACTATTCATAATCTCTTGGCATCCTTCTCCAGGTTTTAAAAATGATCTTGTATTATTAAGTATTATTACCCCCATTTTGTAGATGGAGGGATTCAACTTGAGAGAATTTAAGTAAAACAATTAGGGTGACATAGCTACCAAATGGCGAAGTTGGACTTTTAAAAAACTCTCTAATTAATTTCGATGCTCTTACTATACCACACTGTCTCTTTCTTTAAAGGTAGTTGATGTCCTCTGACCTGAAAATCAGGAGTTGATTCTTTTGCATTTGCATTAAAAACACTCTACTTAAAAATCATTTGACTGAATGAAGACAACCACCTGAGATCATGCATTTAGAGTTAGAAAGGAAATTAGAGGTCATTGAGTCACACCCCTTTTTTGACAGAAAAACTGAATATCTAAGAAATGAAGTGGTCTAACTGGGAGGCAAATGCAGGTCCTCTGAATCCAAGTCAAGGACACCTTCCATCACACCACGCTTTCTCTATAATTGGTTCTACAGGAAACAGGAGGCTACTTTTAACCAGTTGAATTCAATTCATTAACCAGTTAAATCAGTGTTCACAGAATGTTTACCATGTTTCTAGAACTGTGTAAACTCTATTACCAGATATGGGCTTTGCCTTCAAAGGACCTATGTTATCCCATTTTCATTGCCAGGTACCATGAATCATTAAATGATCATTAGCCTTTTTTTTTTTAAACTCTTACCTTCTGTTTTAGAATCAAAGAGAAGTAAGGGCTAAGCAATGGGGGTTAAGTGACTTGCCCAAAGTCATATAGTTAGGAAGTATCTGAGGTCACATTTGAATCTAGGACCTCCCATCTCTAGGTTTGACTCTTTATTCATTGAGGCCCTAAATGCTCCCAATTATTAATCTTGTAAAGCAAAACACATTGTGAAATGAAATATTAATTGATTAAGAGATATCAGCCAGTAAGTGGCTCAGTAGATAAATAGCCAGACCTGAAGTCAAGAGAACTTGAATCAAATCTGAAGTCAGAAACTTCCCTTCTGCCTTGGAACTGATTCTTAGTATCAATTCTAAGACAGAAATTAAGGATTAAAAAAAAAAAAGATATAACAGGGACAATTGAACACATATATAACTCTACCTGAAGTATGAGCTTATGGGAAAAAAAAATTGAGACTAATCAAAAGAGAATTAACCCCCAAGTACAAATGTTATATCAGTATCTTTGTCGTTCAGTTGTTTCAGTCATGTCTGATTCTTTGTGATCCTATTTGGAGGGTTTTTTTTAACAGAGATACTGCAGTATTTTGCCATTTCTTTTTACAGTTCATTTTACAGATGAGCATACTGAGGCAAACAGAATGAAGTGACTTGCTCAGAATCCCATATCAAGTAAGTGTCTGATACCAGATTTAAACTCAAAAGTGAATTTTCCTGACTCCAGGGTTGGTGCTCTAACCCCTGTGCCTCCTAGTTGTTCCATTAGTATCTTAGTGATATAATAACCCTCAGAATACATCCTAAGATAACTATCTCCTCTCTGATGTTCTTCAAAATGGAGCGATCTTTTCATCTTTTCACACCACCAGTAAAAATCAGATGTAGATGCTCAGCACACATTATCATGTATCTGATGTTTACTGGGATAAATGAATATCTAGGGACTTTTCTATTTATTGATATCACATCCATATGCAGTCCTTACCTCATAAATTGTTTACCAGTGCTTATTCTCTGAGTGCCACATAAACAGTTGTTGATGGTGTAAACAATGGATTCTGAGCTTCTGTATTTACATTATGAATTGCAGGGCTTTAGACATATCTTGGACCAATGCTTATAAAAACTTCCAGAACATCAACCCTTAACTAGCCTGCTTTTGAAAACTAGAATTTTCTTGTTTGGCCTACCAAGGAGACATGATCACTATTTTGGAGCCTGAGTATATTGGGCACATAGTTTTATAGGTAATTTGGAGATGGAGGTTTTTAAGAAAAAGGGAGCATGCCAAAGTACTTTGTAATTCAATGGATTTATAATTGTCAGACTTCTTGTATTATTATACATACCACCTCATCCATTCCTTCTCATCCTATGTGATGATATGCTTTGTCTATCATGTTCTACAGGGCGATGGGAAGGCAGTCCACCAACTCAATAAATTGGTGGATATTTGACATGTACAGGGATGCCAGTACAATATTTGGCTATCCATCTGTTATCACTTGCTGTTGACACATGTACAGCCCATATCTTTTTCTGGTCATAAGTACATTCTAAGATAAATATGATTTTCAACTAAGAATCACTCAGCTGAGATGAATTAGCTTAGACACAACACAGCATTTGGTGTAGATCAGATCAGGAATTCTTTCCAAATGTAGATTTCATGGAAATTCTAAATTCTGCATTTAGACAAATCAACTCTTAATTGAATAAGTTTCTTCTGATCAGAGAATAAATTGCATAACCCAAATTCTATGTTTCATTGCTATCATGGAGTAAGTTCTAAATTACTTTATCTCAATGTTCTTGATTATATTGTTTGGTTATGCTAGTTACATTATAAATAGTCTTCCAGATTTCATTTGGAGAAAGATTCAAATATGGATTGTAATATATGTAGACAGATAATACATATTTGCATTTATCAAGCCCAGGTTGTACTCCTCCCAACCTCCCCCCTCCCATTTGATCTAAGCATATGAAATCATGAAGAAGGCTATGAATGGATTTAAATAAGCCTACAATTTAAAGTTCTCTGTTACCTTAGAGACATGAGATGACATACTATCATTTTTCATAGCTAGCCACCATCCCTATTCTAAGATGATAACTCAAAGAAGAGGAACACAAACATAGCCTGTGAAACTTCAACATAGTGGAATAACAGCAGTGTTGATAGACATTGAAAACTTTGGGGTGATCATGAATGTAGGCCAGTTTAAGCAATATGAAGACATGGAATTTGAGTCAAATGGAGGTCTCTTTAGACACTGTGGGAAGACAGATACTCTAAGGTATTGCTGGGTGAACTGTTATATAATTCAATCATTCTGGAAAATAATATGGAATTATTCTAGAAAAATCACTAAGCTATTCATACTCTTTGACCCAGAGATCCACTCTGGGGTATTGCCAAGAGTATCAAAGCCAGAAATGGAAGTCTTATATACATCAAAATCTCCATAAGCGGGTTTTTTGTGTGTGTTATCAGGGGACTGAAACAAGGAGGAACATTCCATAACTGAGAATGACTAAACAAAATTTAGTCCATGAATGTATTGGTGTAGTATACTCAAATGTAATATTTAATCCTGGTTCCTTTTCCTTTCATGGGAGAGGTAGGAAATCATGGGTCTATAATGTTGTGCATGTTATCATATATGATTGATATTTCAGTGAATTTTCCTCAACTGTGTTTTCCTCTTTGTTATAAGGAAAAGGTCACTGTGTATCTGGAAAGTTATCTGGAAATTACTATGATAAGAAAATAATGTCTTTTGGTGCCTAGATCATTTCATTCTAGGTTGTCATCTTCACCATCATAATCATCATCATCAACATCAGCATCAAATTTCTCTTTAGCACCTACTATGTGTGAACCACTGTGCTGGTTACTGAGACTTAAGGCAAAATCACTTCCTTAAAGGGATTAAAATATAGTTAGGACTGCATGGTATTTATACATGAAAATAAACAATAATCAAATGCTATATGATTTAAGTGCCAGATTGTATTACAGATAATAAATACAACAATCAATTAGAAGAAGAGGATATTGTTAGAGAGTAGATTGGTAGAGGAAGGCCATATAGAGGAAAGAGACTTGAAGGCTAGGAGGGGGATTTCAATATTGGAGAAATTAAGTAACTTGCTCAGTGATGCTGCATGTAGGATGTTGTGGAGCATACTTGAAATTTTTGCCACTGGGGAGACTGAGGCTGATTGATTGATTGATTTGGGGAATTCTGAGTTACAGTGGGATTAAAACTGATTGGTTGGCTTCACTAAATCCAGTATCAAAAGGGTAAAACCCTAAGAACAGAAAACCTCCAGGTTGACTAAGGACTAAGGAGGGGAAAACCATAGAGCAGATCAATGCCCCTATGCTACTTAGTACTGAAATTAGACTTGTGAGAGACTGCTCTATTGAGAGAAAGAAAGATGGGGGGAGAGGGAAGAAAGAGAAAGAAACAGAGACAGAGAGAGATGGGGAAGGAGAGACAGAGATAGAGGAATAATAGGAAAGAAAGGAAGGAAGGTGGCAAGGAATTGAAAACTAGGACTGATTTCTGTTTCTAGATCTACTGTGGAGATGGTATTTAAATGTCTGGGCCTTGGTTTCTTTGTCTTTAAACTAAAAGCAGAGAAGTTCAGTATTAGAGATCATTTCTGAAATTCCTTCCAACTAAAATTCTCTATCTGATGTCACTGAGTAGGAAGGGTTGGAGCTGGAAGATAATGGGTTAAAGGCCAGTTAGAAGAATAATGCATAATTTTCTTGATATGTCCACACAGTAGTTACCTATAGATACTCATTGGATGAAACATATTTTATCTGCCTGTCATTTAGGTCTTGGAAGTATGACGTGTATTTTGTTCCCCGATAGAACTCATAGATATCAGGAGAAATAATAAAAATGTTTTAAAAATACAATGAACTTTCCGTCAAAGTGGTGTTATGTAACCCATTAGTAATGTCATAATTATTATTTATTTCACAAAATTCATTTTATAAGTAGTAATATGTAAATTTATTATAAAGACTCAGAAATATTATCAAATGTAACATTATAGAAAGAAAAGTATTATTATAGAGACATATTTTCATCACTAGTAACACATATATTTATTATTGAGATTCATTAATGCTATCTATCATCAATTATATCATAGGAGAAAAGAAAAATAATTCAACAGAGAGGTTTTATTATATTATGAGAAAAAGCACCAAACAGCAATTCAGGAGGAAAGGATTTTAATCCCAGCTCCTCCATGAATTTTGTTATCTTAGACAAATCATTTAGCTCCTCTGAGCCCATTTCGTTTTCTGTGTGTATGTATTTATATGATATAGATATTATATCTATATATGTTTATCATCTCTCTTTCTATACATCTCGTCATCAGTTACCGAGAGACTACTAACATTTCTATATATTATGTTTCATTTCTGTTTTCTTTTGATCCTTTCCATCTTGTGGTAGGAGTAATCTTATAACCCTTGTCATTGTATAAGTTGGTCTATATTTTCCTTAAAAAGTATTCATACCATCCTGGATGGACTGATGATTGCTTGGTAGACATGATGAGCAACTCTATCAAGGGAGTTTATTAGAATTTAATTTTCTTGAGAGAAGGGACTGTTTTGTTCTTGTCTTCCTGTGCCTAGCAACTAGTGCAAGACCTGGTACACAGTAACTCCTTGATACTTTTTGATTGATTGATCTTCTGCAACAAAGAAGATATATTAAAATGAAAAAAAAAAACCACATGGATGCAAAAGATCATCTTTGGAATGGAGTTTTGTATTACAGGTAAGTGATATTCAATACTGTATTTTCAGTAATGAAATCTATCAAGAAATCTGATACCTAAAATTTCAGTGAATAGGGTAGCATATTTTCCATGGAATTCTCAGATCTATATCTCTTATCTCTACCCTTGTTTTAATATAGCCCACATCTGTTAGTTGTCAAGGCTGACAAAAGACCCACAAATCCTACCAAATTTGGCTCACTGCTGAAAGTGAATCATTGGGATAGAGGTTGTTGCGTTCATGATTCACAAATTGTTTAGATCAACATAACAACCACTTTGTTAGGAAAAAGAATCTTTAGACTGTATATTCTTATTTGCCACTCCGCCCCCCCAAAAAAATTCCTCCGCAGAATATATTTGAAGAATGACCCCAGCAATGAAGACAGAAAGATTTATCAAGCCAAACTCACAACAAATTTTAGATACTTATTTTAGAACTGGGACACATAAACCTAATTATTATTTATATTATCTTATGTCATATTATAATAACTTTTAGTTTTTATTAGGTGTCAGGCCAACTTTTGGAGACCACTGTATCAGATTTTTTAAATCTGAAAAATAGCATTTAATTTTCATAAAACTTCTTTCCCAAGAAGTTTAGAGTTCTTGAAAACCATTACTACCAAAATCTAACAAATATCTTGGGATATGCTCATTCAAAAGTAGAAAAACACTGGCAGAGAGTAGAAAGGTTGTCTGCCTCAATTCAACCTCTGATGTGGACAAACTTTTTATTCATGATGAAACAGTAGTGCTCTATAATGTGCTAGATTCTTGAACTAAAAAGAAAATCTAGTGCTAAAATTCTTATTATCTCTTACAACCAAGCTCTAACCGAAGTTAAAGCAATGATCTCTGAAAAATCTACTTAGGGCTACATTATAATACAGTTCAGTGGAAAATCTGGGAATAAGCACAGGTTTATAGAGTTTAATGACCTGCCATATCATTGACTCCATCTGGTGAAGAAAATAGAAAAATGTGGTGAGGCTGTACATAGGACCAGGGAGTGAATGAATCTGATAAATCAATAATGATGATGATGATAGCCATATGAGGTAACAGAAATAAATCAAGAAAGGAAAAATTTCTAAATTATTTTTATTTTGGAGGCTAAAAAATAAAAAAAAGAAATACATTATGAGGTAAAGAAGGTGAAAAAAATGCAGTAGCTTTTATAAAAAAACAAAAACAAACCAATAGTCTCACAACTACATCAGTTTTCTTCTCTGTCCATCCCTCCCCTGAAATGTGTATTCCCTGTATATTCTGCTGACTATCTGAGAATGGTGTTGGTGTTGGGGGTGGGGATGGGGGGGTGGTGGTAAAGGAAGAAATCTTCCTTTAGCCTGAAATTAACTTCAGAGAATCAATACTCAACAATGAAAATGAGAAAGTAGAGCTGAGACATTTCTCTGGACCTGCTTCTTAGGCTAAGGCTCTAAGGAGTCTTTAACATCAGTTGTATCTGATTTCAGAGTGATGCTCTTCTTTCCCTGCTTCTCTCTCTCTAGGTGCTGCTATTGCTACTTTGCTAATGTATCTGGAATCCCTGAGGCACTGTCCCCCAAGATGAACCTTGAAGAGCAGCTCACCATTAGCACATTGGAGACACCCAATGTCAAAACTGCCTCACTTCACCCCCTGTCATGTGGGATCTCTTTACCTTCATTGGAGCAGTAACGTTCAAGAATATAGATGTGGTTTGCACTAAAGAAGATGACCCAGGTATCAGAATTTCTAGTCTGTTACAGACAAATTCTAGCCCAAGCTAAAGCAACGACTCTGAAAATATGCTTAGGGTTACAAACTGGGGAAAAAGTAGCACAAAGAGTGCTGATCGCTACCAAAGACAAATTGCCCATCTTTTCCACCGGTTAAAGCTTAGAACTAACTTTCCTTGCTAAAGATTCTCAGCAGCGCTTAGTACCAATAGAGGCCATTTAATTCCTGCCAGAGTTATCTACTCCCCTGAGTCTCTAGTTGTATTAAAGGGTAGAAGATCTAATATTGATTCAGAAGAAGTGGAGAGTTTAGAGGGATAGGGAGGCAGGTGTAGAATAGTGACTGTGCCTTGAACATTGTGCCTGTCGAGAAAGATTTGTGGTCATGGGACCCTCATTTCCAATAATTCTTGGTACCCTCATTTCTGCCCTGAAAATATGGTTCTTCTGAAAGGCGAAAATCAGACACCCATTTTGCCAGATGTGCACATCTGTGTAGCTGCCACAGCTAATCTATATACAGAAGAGGCCATGCATGATTTTTCCCCCCAAGTTTTCTCTCCTAGGCAAGGTTTCTCTGGCTCATCCATCTCCTTTTATAATTACGTATAGTATATATGTTATCCCGTGCAGTTTAATAAAAGAGCACATTTGCT